>NC_091952.1:171271970-171339470 GCF_031021105.1 Erythrolamprus reginae
CTTTTAATAAAGAAACTGATCTGCAGAGAACGAGGGTAAACTACGCGAAGTCTGGAGCCCTTTGCAAGCGGAAGCTTTCCAAAAACCTGCTGCAAGCATTTCTCTTGCTGTTTAGTTGGAATGACTGAAAGCTTCAGCCAACTGGCAAAAGGTTGTATATTTGGTTTTGTGTTTTTTTTTTAAAAAAAAGGAGCAGAGAGCAAAAACAGAAAAACATTTCAATAAGCTGTTTTTAAAATTCTATGCAAGGGGAAAAAAATTAGGACAATCATTTTCATACCAATGAAGAACATATTTTCACTGACATACCAAATATTTATTTTATTTATTTATGTTGTGATTCCATCTGAGGCCCCTCAGGGAATGGCTGATCCTCTGCCGGCTTCCTGCTCAGAGGGGGAGGATGAGGAACAGGAGGTTCAGGCAGACGGGGAGGAGGAATCTCAGGCTGAGGGAGAGGGAGGACAGCCAGAGTCCCCCGAGAGGGAGCTCTCCCCAGCAAGCAGCCTGGATTCCTTAGATGAAAATGCACAAGCAATCATCGATCTCCGGCAGAGAAGAGCAACACAACGAAGGGGACAATTAGCCAGGTACTTTCAGCACTAAAGAGGCAACAGCTGGGTTTGGGTGTGGTGCTCTCTGGAAAGGCTGAAAAGGCAGACCCACCCTTCCTGGCTTGTGGAGTATTATCTTTGGGAGTCCTGGGACCTGGCTGTGATCTTTGGCGTCTTGGAATTCTGGCTTGTGACTTTGAATACTGAAACCTTGGGGGGAAAAGGTGTGGGTCTGATTCTCTACAGTGGTGGGTGTGCCAGCAAGAAGTCTGCTGTATTGTCTGGCCGTCAGGATTCTGCTGTGAAGTCTCAGCCTGCCTGTTGGGAAGAACAGGTTTTTCTCTGTGTTTATTTTTCAAACTATAAAGTGCCTTTGTTTGTACCAGCGTGTCTGGCTGTTTTTTCCAGTTGGTGTTGAAGTCTGGGGGCACCCAGACAGAACAATTTATTTATTTTATTTTATTATATTTGTATGCCACCCCTCTCCGTAGACTCGGGGCGGCTCACAACAACAATAAAACAATTCAAGAAAAATCTAATAATTTAAAAACATTTTAAAAACCCGTTATTAAAGCAGACATACACACAAACATACCATACATGAATTGTATAGGCCCAGGGGAGATGTCTCAATTCCCCCATGCCTGATGGCAGATGTGGGTTTTAAGGAGTTTACGAAAGGCAAGGAGGGTGGGGGCAGTTCTAATCTCAGGGGGGAGTTGGTTCCAGAGGGTTGGGGCTGCCACAGAGAAGGCTCTTCCCCTGGGACCCACCAAACAACATTGTTTAGTCTACAAGACCTGGAGAAGGCCAACTCTGTGGGACCTAATCGGTCGCTGGGATTCATGCGGTCCCGGAGATATTCTGAATAACAAAGCTGGAAGGGAACTTGTAATAATAATAGTAATAATAGAATAACAAAGTTGGAAGGGAACTTGTAGGTCATCTAGTCCAACCCCACCCAAGAAGGAGACTTTACTGACAAATGGCAGTCCGTTTCTGACAGATGGCAGTCCATCTTCTTGAAAGCTTCCAATGATAAAGTTCCCCCAATTTCTGAAGGCAGGCTGTTCCATTGGTTGAACAATCCACGGATTGTTCTCACTGTCAGAAAATTTCTCCTTATTTCTATGTTGAATATCTTTTTGATCAGTTTTCATCCATTATGCCTTGTCAGCCTATCAGGGACTTTGAAAAATAGGTTGACCCCCTTCTTTCTGTGACAACTCAAATATTGGCACACTTCTATCATGTTTCCCCTGGTCCACCTCTTCACTAAACTAGCCATGCCCGGTTCCTCATGTTTTAGCCTCCCATCCCCTAACAAAAGATTTGTTGTTCTTCTCTGTACTCTTTCTAGAGCAGTATTTCCCAACCTTGGCAACTTGAAGAGATCTGGACTTCAACTCCCAGAATTCCCCAGCCAGCGAATGCTGCCTGGGGAATTCTGGGAATTGAAGTCCAGATCCCTTCAAGTTGCCAAGGTTGGGAAACACTGTCCTAGAGTATCAAAATCTTTTTTATAGTGTGGTGACCAAAACTGGATGCAGTATTATAGAGGTGGGGTTACTAAGACTTTTATAGCATGGTATTAGTACTTCACATGATCTTGATTGAATCCCTCTGTTGATGCAATTTAGGATTGCATTGGTTTTTTTGGGTTTCCATTGCACTCATTGGCTCATATTTAATTCATTGTCCACTAAGACTTCAAGATCTCTCTCACAGTTACTGCTTTTAAGCCTGTTTTTTCCCAATCTATGTCTACTTTTGGTTTTTCTATTATTATTATTATTATTATTATTATTATTATTATCATCATCATCATCATCATCATCATCATCATTGCTATTGTTAAATAAGGTTCAAGGGTTAAATAAGGTCCAGGAGGGAAGTGTTTTTAATAGGAAAGTGAACACAAGAACAAGGGGACACAATCTGAAGTTAGTTGGGGGAAAGATCAAAAGCAACGTGAGAAAATATTATTTTACTGAAAGAGTAGTAGATCCTTGGAACAAACTTCCAGCAGACATGGTAGATAAATCCACAGTAACTGAATTTAAACATGCCTGGGATAAACATAGATCCATTGTAAGATAAAATACAGGAAATAGTATAAGGGCAGGACCATGAGGTCTTTTTCTGCCATCAGTCTTCTATGTTTCTATGTTTCTATTGCTATTGCTATTACTATTACTATTATTATTAATTAGATTTGTATGCCACCCTTCTCCGACAACTCTGGATCATTCTGGCCTAAGGATAAGCCTTTACTTTTCTCTGTATTGATTTACATTTTGTTAGTTAGGGCCCAGTGTTTAAGTCTGTCAAGATCCATCTAGATCTTGATCGATACTATCCATACTATTTAGGTACACAGTTTTTGATCTGATCATCCATATACAGTTAGTTGTTATTTAGCAACCACAACTGGGGCAACAACAATAACAACAACAACAAAGTTGAAAGGGATCTTGGAGGTTTTCTACTCCAACCCCCTGCTTAGGTAGGAAACCCTAGCTTTAATTTTATAGTCATGTTTCCATAACTAGTTAGATAAATAACATAGGGAATTATACTACATTTTTTTCTATTCTGGCTTGCAATATTTTGGGAGGATTTTAGGCAACTTTAAAAAAAAGATGTGGCAATTTAATGTCATTTTTAAAAATTAAGTTCTTAAATCTTAAAATGAAGTCAGTACAGTCAATTAAAATTATTTCTTGTACATTGGATAACTCAGAAAATATCTAAGAAACATTAGTTGGGACTTATAATTCAGGAGTTGGAATACCAACTCATTTAGTTTGAACTTGTATTTAATATTGTCAAAAATTGCTGAAATCAAAAGATTGCAGTGATCAGTTACTGTGACTTAGCTCAATTGGTGTGGTTGTGGGGGAGATTTATCAATTTATTAAGAATTGTGAATTTTTCAGTTAATGGAAAGGTGGCAAACAAATGAAACTATACTCTGAAAGGAAAAACTAAAACCTAGCTGACAGCAATGAGTTATTTTTTAAACAAAGAACAAGATAGTTTCCAAAAAATGCAATTAGTAATTTTAGAATTGTTCTGTTTTTAATATATAATTTCCAAGGATTCCCTGTTATCTTTTTATTCTTTTAAAATGATTAACTTTGATTTTGTGTTACATTGCTAATACTGAGAGGATTAGGGTTTGTGTTACATTGCTAATAAGAAGGACTAGGGGAGATAACAGTTAATAGCAGTGTTCTCATATCTCAGGGGATGCCACATATAAGAGGGAGTAAAGCTATTCTCCAAAGTACCTGATGGTAGTACAAGAAGCAGTGGGTGGAAACTAATCAAAGACAGAAGCAACTTACAACAAGTGCATTTGAACAGTTTTTAAAATCTATTAAAAGTTTCAAACTTCCTTAAGATTTTTATTTCTATAACACCTCCTGCTACCTCTCACAACTGCATGCAGCTTGTATTTACTTGACCTCTCCATCCAATATATTCCAGTTGTGGGTAAATTTTCACAAATGGTCAGTATATTAGCTTTGCCAATTGAATTAAAGTTACTATGTTCTTATATTCCTTGGAAAGCTAAGAGCAGCTAACCTGGATCTTTCACTACAATATTTCAGTCCAGCGCTTGATTTAATTACAGTACATATATATTGTCAGATGATCCACAGTGCCTAAATAATGAAAAAAGGTGAGATAAATGTGAAGCAAAAACACTTTAAATATTAACCCATTCATGTCATAATATATCAAAATGGCTTTTTCATTATTTAGTAAATTTTACTCTATTTTTCTATTCTGTGTTTTTTTTTTAGTTTGAAACCATTTACATTGACAGGATCTAAAGCAAGTTTAGAAAATAAAAATAAAGTTAAAAACAGTAAGCAACAAACTAGAATTAAAAATATAAAGTTCCCCAATGTAAGCCACTTATGAGAAACGAATTGAAAATTTTCAAAGAAATAACAGCATTACACAAACCCTGATACATTGCTTTACTAATGACGAGCAGATTAGGGCATATTCCACAATAGATACCCATAAGGAATGGGTCCTTAATAGATTTTCATGTCTAGAGAATTCTACAATGCTGTGTATCATGTGTTGTGTTTGGGCCTGGGCCAGACGTTGCTCCCACAGATGGGAGAGTGAATGTGAAAGCCTGGCTGACAGCCAGGAAGATGTGGCAGACAGCCAGGAGGACGAGGCCACTGGGACACAGGATTCAACAGATAGCCCAGGGCATTTGGCCTGCAGTCCCTCAGACAGTCTTTCCTCCCTGAGTTCTTCTGCAGATCAATACATTGATCTACATAGCCGAAGAGCTATGCAAAGAAGGGATTGCTTTAAGGAGTATTACAAATCATTATAGGAGCACCTGGGCTGGGTGTGGTTCCCTTAATGAGGGCTAAAGGGATAAAAGGGAAACAAAGGCCAAGGCAAAGTGGCTGTTTATCTGTGTTGTTTTGTGGTTCCTACTTCGAAGTTTCTGTGCCGTTGAAGTTTTCAACCCAGTTTTTTCAGACAAGTGGGAGGGGAAAACTCTGGGACTTGCTGTTTGCTTCAAAGATTCAAAAGGACTCCTGAAAAGTCTTTGCTCATTCCAGGTTGTCTTTGTTTGTTTTAGCTGTGTTTTTTGTATGCGGCTGAAGTAAGCCTTGCATTGTTTTCGGACATTAAGAACTGTTTTTTGAGTAAGCTATTTTTGTTTATCTAATACAAGTTTGCTGATTAGCAGAGCACATGTGTGTTTGATTTCTTTTCATTGGACTATTACGCATTGCCGAGCCAGTCAGGCAGAACATCATGTATCTGTTGATATGTGCTAAAAGTATTTACAGGGATCCAGAAGGTTCATTTAAAAAAGGAAGTAGTTAATGCACTTGGGCGTAGGCTACCAAGAGTTTGTAACTCTGTCAAGCCCAAAGAACCAACAAGGACATTTGAAGTTGCCCCTGAATAATTTAATTATTGTTCTCTGTTTATAGACAGAAATCTTGCCAAACCGAAGCAACTATATGCATACCTATTAGATATACTCTGTGAATTGCTATGGGAGGTCCACCTTTATCCTCTTCTTGAATGCCAGACTTCAATCGCCTTTTCTGTCTCTTTGCTCTCTGAGCAACAGCCCCTCCATCCTCTGACTCCAGACTACATTTTACTCCTAATTTCTGGATTGTGGATGAAGACTGGAAATAAATAAGAAATGTATTTAAATGACCCGAGATGAAGATTCAGTAAGTGGTTTTCCTAAGTGCACTGCATGGAGTACTTGCTACTGTATTTCCCTGAAATGAGACCCTGTCTCATTTTTTTTTTTGAACCCTGAAATAAGCACTTGGCCTTATTGCCATGCACCCAAAACCCGATTGGGCTTATTATCAGGGTGTGTCTTATTTTGGGGAAAACAGGGTAGTTCCAAATTGTCTGCAAAGACACTTCCATGTAAAGAGCATTAATGTATTGTATTGTACTGTATTGTACTGTACTGTACTGTACTGTATTGTATTGTATTGTATTTATATGCCACTCATTCCAAAACGGACTCAACTAACAACAGTCACAAATACAATAAATAATAATAATAATAATAATAATGTAAAAAATACAACAATCAAATCAACAATATAAGAAAAACAATAATATCATAAAAAATGTAAACAGAATAGAAATATGTTATTTGAGTTTTCTCAGTGATGATTGTATAGCATATCTAATGAGATCTATTTCATGCCTTATAAGGGTCTATGGAGAGGGGCGGTATAAAAATCTAATAAATAAATAAATAATAAATAAATAAATAAATTTCTTTAAAAACAAAAAAAACCTCAGGAACAGCCAAGTGAAAAGTCAGACAGGCTCAGAGCTGTGAGGGAAGTGATGGAAAACAAGAAGATATCACCAGAAGAGAATCGAGGGAGGTCAACTCACCATGAACTAGAAGCTTGGATGAAGAGTCTTCTGGTCGTCGATTGAGAAACCTAGCACAAGACAAACCTACAACTGCTGCTGCTTCTCTTTTTTTAAAAAAGAAGGGTATTTCTAATGTTTCCAGAGTATAATTAGAATAGCTGCAGTATATACAATTAAAGCTGACAGATGCAAATATACTTACAAAGGAACGGAGTAGGGAAATACAAACAAAAACCATTAATCTTACTGAAACTTCAATGACTTAAATGTGTCCTAGTTTGTGTGATAAATTATCAATATGACCACATAAATGTATTGAAAAATCAAGTCAGATATCTAGCAGCAAGAGTGAAAAGCTACCAGTTCGACCAGGTTCGGGCATACTGGTAGTAACAGCCACCAGCGGTTCAGAGAATTGTTAGCGACAGCAGTACGAGGCTCCTCCCATCTGCCTAGATGCCATCCTTTTCATTTGTTAACCCTCTGCACATACGCAAAGCCTTCTGTGCATGCACAGAGGTGAAAAAGCACACTGGATGGTGGTGCATACTCAAGCGAAGCGTGTGCACACATTCAAATTGTGTGGCTTCCAAATCAGTAGGAAAAGTAAGTAGATTTTACCGCTGTTTAGTAGCCAAGACTGTATACGACTTCCTTTTATGCACACAGAATAATGTGGATTTTTGTCGAATCCTTTCAGAAAATGAGCCAATTTTGTTTTTAAATAGTGATAAATTAACTATTTTATCACTAAACCAAGCAGTCCTCAGCTTTCCTGAATTTGCTGACTCAGGTTTAACAGCAGTTGCCCCCATATTCAACATACCTTTCATCCATACGATGATAAAGATATAGGAGCTGTATTTTATTAAAGTCGTGATCCTGTATCATAGCAGTGGCACTTAGACTTATATACTGCTTCACAGTGCTTTACAGCCTTCTCTAAGACACAGGTCACCAACCTGTGGTCCAGGGACCACTGGTGGTCCACGAGAAAATTTTGGTGGTCCCTGGAGAAATCTTGGCCCCTGGGCCAGATATGGCCAAGGGCAATTAATCCAGTCCAGGAAGAAGAAAGGAGGGGAGATGAGAGGAAAGAAGGGGAAAGGAAAGAAAAAGAAAGAAAAGAAGGAAAGGAAGAAAGGAAAGGAAGAAAGGAAAAAAGGAAAGGAAAGGAAAGGAAAGGGGGGAAGGGAGGGAGGGACTACAGCTAAAGCTCTGGAATGTGGGACTGACTTTCCCAACAACATCAGCAAGCCACCATCAAATGAGCTTCAATTATTTTGTAATAATTATACTACTTTAATAATTTTGTTCCAATTAAACAACCTTTAAAGATTTTTTTATGATTAAATAAGCATTTAAAATTTTGTTATGTTAGATAGGTGCATTTCATATTAATAAAATGGAAATTCTCTTATCATTATTTTACAAATGTATTTATCTTTTTAAAACAATCATATTAGTAGTCTGTGGGATTTAAAATTATGAGGTCCAAAAGGTTGGGGATCCCTGCTCTAAGCAGATAACAGAGTCAGCATATTGTCCCCAACAATCTGGGTCCTCATTTTACTGATTGAAGTTGAGAGTTAGGAGGAGGCTGAGTCAACCTTGAGCTGGTCAGGATCAAACTGCTGACAGTTGGCAGACTGAGCATGTATTTCTGCAATCTAATCAGCGCACTACCATGGCTCCATGTCATATTCATGTCACTCTTAGCAAACTTATAAGCTTTTATATGTATTTGATATGACATTCAGAATATCCAGTTAGAATTTGGTCAAAGACTACTTCAGCTTCAACCACAACAAAACAAGAGCACACAACAGATTCAAGCTTAATATTAATCGCTCCAAACTTGATTGTAAAAAATATGACTTTAGTAATCAGGTTGTCGAAGCATGGAACTCATTACCGGACTCTGTAGTATCATCCTCTAACACCCAACATTTTACCCTTAGACTATCCACGGTTGACCTCTCCAGATTCCTAAGAGGTCAGTAAGCGGCGTACATAAGTGCACTAGACTAGAGTGCCTTCCATCCCCTGTCCTATTGTCTCTCCTATATCTTGTATTTCTTCTCTACTATATCCTCTATAACCTTCATTGTGTGTTATTTTGTATTGGACAAAATAAATAAATAAAAATAAAAATAAATCCTTTCTAGGAATTCTCAGTTAAGGAAAGTTATTCTACAATAGCCGAGAAGGGCACACCTAAGAAAAGTACATTTAAGCTTCCCCCCCAAAAAAACAGAAAACTGAATTCCACAGGGGGGAAAAAACAATTGGAAAGATATTTCTCCCTACCTATTGGGAAAAAGAAGAGTAATAGTAAGTAGAGAACTTAAACTAAAGTTCTCTCAGATATAAATCTGCCAGAATTTCTCACAGTGAAATAGGTATACTGAGCTTGTTGCCCTTAATGACACCATAAATGAACTATCTTGAGATGTGATTCTGTTGTTTTAACTAGAAGCAGATCTTTGCAGTGTTTCAGATAGGGTCATGACTCGTGTTCTCTTGAAGACACCAAAGACAGAATCTCGGATTTTCTGTGCACAAAGTATGTGTTCTATCTCTCTGCTATTGAGTTATTGCTATAAATCTTGAATTTAATCCAGGAACCTCTGAAGGGACACCTATTAGATGGACTCCCCTTTTAGAAATATTATATTGGATACATTATTGGATTCTATTCCTTATAGTTTATAGTAAACTTGCTTTACAAGGATTTGTAGAACAAGTACAATCTTTTCCTCTCTCTTTCTCTCTCTACCAAAAATCAAGGCTGTGCAGATTTTATGATATATTCATATATTGAAAGGAGAAATACAGTAGATCGCTTTTTGAAAAATGATCCCATTCTGTTCCAACTGAAAGAGATCATGGGTATCTCCTTAATTCAGTCATCTTCCTTTATGAGGGATTCTGAAGCTACTTTTTCCATTATTTCTAAAAGAGCCAGCAGTTACTGTGCAAATAGGCCCAAAAAGAGGATGGGTCATAAAGAGTTCACCCCTTTTTAAAAAAAATACATCTGAATATATGCAGAGAAATATCTGATTGCGCTAATGACTTTTATTGCTTTTAACATGTACTCACTTAGCCAACCAGGTGAAAGTAATTTATCACAGCTTTTTATGAGCCAAAAGGCCAAGCAATCTAAGTAGAGTTCTTGGGGGGGTGTTATTTTTATTTTGGGGGTACACATGTGACGAAGGGCTCCAGCCTCTCTTGGTTCTCATCCCTGGTTGAAATTTGTGAGAAAATTCAATTTGAGCGAATTGAGGGAAGCCTTTTTTTTTCCCCTTCCTCAACTCATGGCCACCTGAATCAAAACCAGATGTCCTTATCAGGCCTAAAGATAACAAATTGCAGATTGAGATCCTGTCAATGGCAGACCACCAGAGCACGGGGTTACAAAACTCACTCAATGCGTGAAATTCTAGTCCGGTGCATATTAATGCTCAGCAGATCTTGAGCCCGCTTCCTTCTCATTTAGTGCGTCAATTCTGTAAAACATTCCTGCATTCTAAACTAGTTACTTGAGATTGTTTAAGTGAAAACCAAAGGCTCCTTTGCTCCCAAATTTCCCCCACATCCCCTGGACTGACAAAGACTGGTCTTTTCAAGTCTTGCTTTAGCAATGGATGGCTTGTTTTGGCAAAGACGGCAGGTGCCGTCCCAAACTCCAAGAGCTGGAATGTCAGCAGGGACTCAAGGTCTTGGGTGGCCAGTTTCGCACTTCCATTTCCCCTGTGTCAGCTGATATACCTGCCACCCACACAGTGAAAGATTCTAGATAGTTTGGAAACTTTCAAAGGACCTGACCTTTTACTCCTCCTTCATCTGCCCTGCCAACCCATTCCTCCAATTTCTTTGGAACAGCTTGGGCATATGAAGAATCTCTGCTTTTTTATAAACAAAAAGACAGGGAACATATACAAATGTGGGCCGTGTAACACTAGCCTAAGATGATTATTAAAATACAGTCATGTAAACAAATGATGCCTTAAGTCCCTAGCATTCTTGTCTTTGGCCTTAGTCAAAGAAAAGGTTAGGAAGGAATTACTGGATTTTTTTTTCAAAAAAAGAAAACGTTATTTGGTGCTCCAAAGTAAAGGGTGTATAGTAATTGCAAAATAGAAATTCAGGCTGTATAAACATTTCAGTTTTTCTTTTTGTGATTCTGGTGACCAATTAACTTTACGTCAGAATTTTTAGGGATCTCTTGGGAATCAGAACCTTTATTACATTAAGGAAGACATATTTGAACATACATTTGGTCCTGACAGTAAATCTAATAAATTGCTGGTGTAGCTCTATTTATGCAGAGGGAAGCCCTAATCAGTTTAGTATATTTGTGTTTATTTTAAAAAGTTTTTGGATTTATTATGTAAATGTGCTACAATTTTAAATATATGCTACCAAATGTTCTGCTGGCGTGTCTCAACCGCCTGTAATTACAGGGTAATTAGTCCAGGAAGACACACACCACACGATAAAAGGAAAACCCAAAAGTTTTTATAAACAGAAAAACAGAAACAGCTTCCTTTTTAAATGTCAAAGGGATTTTCTGGTACACACAAGGCACAGGTTAAATGCAGTCTAATTGCTCACCCAATAACTGAGAAATTGAGTCCAATTCTAAAGTCCAGAGAGTTCACAAACAATCCTGAACAGCAAAAGCCACGATCTTGACGAAACAATGAATCAGATAAACTGCCATGAGGCTAAAACATCAGGCTGCACTTTTATCTGTAGCACTAATTACAGCAGCCCCACCCAACCACAGGTAGCTTCATTTTCTCTTGTAATAATCCTTCAGTTGTTGTTTTCTATGCATCATTCTACGCGTGCGTGGATGTGTCATTAATTCTTGTTCAGAATCCAGGGATGATACAGATGACTGATCTCCTCCTGGGCTGTCTGCCAAACTCCCCTCTTCCCTGTCACTCACGCTTCCTTGGTCAGAGGAGACTTTGTCGGCAGAGTCTACTGGGAGCAAAACAGGCCTGCGGCATGTGGATGTCTCCCCCACATCCACCTCCACATTCCTTGGGGCAGGAGCTGGGCCAGAGCTAACCACAACACCAAAGGCTTAAGGAAAAAGGGCAAAACAGCTTTCATAGCAGTGTTCCTTCTATTTTTTTGAGGGGGTGGGTGGAAAAGTATAGTGTCTGAGCGGCAGTCCCTTCGGGACTGGGCGGCACAGAAATAATAAACAAACAAACAAACAAACAAATTAAAAAAACCCACCCTGTTTTGCCTCAGAGAATTTCAAAATAAAATACTGTACTGTGTGTCTATAACAGTGAGCTCATAACAGGGCAACTCTATCAATATCAAAATGCCACTTAAATAGTTGAGCTAGTTTCAAACTAGATTTTGATTTTCTTTCTCTCTTCCTTAGTCCCATTCTTTCTCTTTCTCTTTTCCTTCCTTTCTTTTTTCTATCTGTTTCTCTCTCTTCCTCTCTTCCTCTCTCTCTCCTTCCCTCTCACTCTTTCCCTCTCAGCTTCTGGGCAGGTTTGGAAAACTCTTGAGTTGATGATGATTTTTAAGTGAGCGATTGCTCACTGCTCAGCTTAGAGGGAACTATGTTTCATAGTGTGGCAGGAATGTAAAAGACGCTGTGGGATGTGAATGACACAGAAGGAAAGAATATTTTGACTGAAACAATATGCAGAACAATTTGAAAAGTAGAAGTGAGGATAACTACGGTATACAGTGAACCCTCGAGTTTCGCGTCCTCGAGCATTGCGAAAGGGCTATATCGCTAGTTTTCAACCCGGAAGTAAACTCCACCATCTGCGCATGCGTGCCTTTTTTCTATGGCCACGCATGCATAGATGGTGGAGTTTCCCGCCGGGCAGATAAGCTGCTGGGCGGCTTCCCTGGGTCTTCCCCCTCTTGCCCCGGTACGGCGGCACGAGCAACGGCGTGGGCGGGCGGGCGGCACGCGCGGGGACACCCCAGCTCCGCTTCCCAGCTGGGAAGCAGCCCCAGCAACGGCGTGGGCGGGCGAGCGGTGCGCGCCCGCTTGGGGAAACCCCAGCTCTGCTTCCCAGCTGGGAAGCGGCCCCAGCAACGCGCGCGCGCTTGGGGACATCCCAGCTCTGCTTCCCAGCTGGGAAGCGGCCCCAGCAACGGGGTGGGCGGGCGGGCGGCACGCGCGCGGGGAAACCCCAGGCGCGAGCAACGGGGTGGGCGGGCGAAGGGCGGGCGGCGGTGGAAGTAAAAACACCATCTGCGCATGCGCAGATGGTGTTTTTACTTCCGCACCGCTACTTCGCGAAAAATCGATCATCGCTTGGGGTCCTGGAACGGAACCCTCGCGATGGTCGAGGGACCACTGTATTAAATCAGAGGATTAAAATTATGTAGCTGAACTATTAGAAATAACATGTTTTTTAGGAGCTTCCCATGGGTTTTGATATTATTAAGCCATCTTATTCTTCCAAGCTATGATGAACAAAAAGACAGTATCCAGCAGTGATGATGCTAATGAAGAAAAAGTTATAAGAAAGAAGCAAAACGTTGCTCTCTGATTATTCAATTCAATTCAATTTATTAGATTTGTATGTCTCCGAAGATTAGCTATAGCAATAGCAATAGCACTGAGATTTATATACCATTTCACAGTGCTTTACAGCCCTCTCTAAGCTGTTTACAGAGTCAGCCTATTGCCCCTAACAATCAGGGTCCCCATTTTACCCAACTCAGAAGGATGGAAGGCTAAGTCAACCTGGTTAAATTCAATCTGCCAAACTGCTGGCAGCCGGTGCAGAAGTACCCTGCTGCAGTACTGCACTCTAACCACTGTGCCACCACAGCTCTTTCAATGCTATTTGTGGGATTTCCACAAGATTCCACCTCATCTCTCAAACTGCTGAGATTTTCTAGTGAATTAGAGTTACCGCCCCGAGTCTTCGGAGAGGGGCAGCATACAAATCTAATAAATTATTATTAATTTAATTATTATTACATAATGAATGAATGCTGTAACTAATTTTTATTTCCCTTTAGATTTATTTATTTATTCATTCATTCATTCATTTATAATGAATAATGCTTTCTTATGAAACATTGTGGCTTGCATATTTGGTGGAATTATTGCTAGACAGAAAGTCTCTTGCATTTTTTTAAAATAACTTGATGAAAGAAAATTTGCATCCTCGAATACAGCTCATCTGTTTGGAACCCATATCGCATCTCAGACATTAACACCCTTGAAAATGTCCAAAGATACTTCACCAGAAGAGCCCTTCACTCCTCCACTCGAAATAGAATACTCTACGAGACTAGACTTTCAATCCTGGGCCTAGAAAGTTTAGAATTAAGACGCCTTAAACAAGATCTAAGTATTGCCCACAAGATCATATGCTGCAATGTCCTGCCTGTCGGCGACTACTTCAGCTTCAAACACAACAACACAAGAGCACACAACAGATTTAAACTTAATATTAACCGCTCCAAACTTGACTGTAAAAAATATGACTTCAGTAACCGAGTGGTCGAAGCGTGGAACTCATTACCAGACTCCATAGTGTCATCCCCAAACCCCCAACACTTTACCCTTATATTATCTACGGTTGATCTATCCAGATTCCTAAGAGGTCAGTAAGGGGCGAATACAAGTGCACTAGAGTGCCTTCCGTCCCCTGTCCTATTGCTCTCCTATATCTCCTATACCTTTCTTCTATTCCTATATCTATTCTTCTATTCTTTCATTGATATGTTCTATTACTATATCTTCTTTTCTATTATTTCTTAGATATATTTTACTATGAGAATCTCCTCTATAACCTTCATCATGTATTTTACTATGTGTATATAGATATATACCCACTAAAACCCTCAATGTGTATTGGACAAAATAAAAATAAATAAATAAATAAGAATGGGACAGTCTTGTGGATTGACTGTGATGGGTCTGCATTTATTTACCATTGATTTTAGCCAAGTTATGACATACAAAATAGATGGGTGAAAATATCCTTTCTTTCACTGAAATGATTTTTCTAGGTTATCTATTTATTTGGGAGGGGGATTCATGAAATATGTCTATCAAAACATAAAATGTAAAATTTGAAAGACAAATTCTTGCTATAGGAATATTTCTTTTGTTACATCTATTTCCCAATACACATACTATTTCATACATCAAAATAGGCAGAAACCACACCGTTGATTTGGTATCAGAATCAGACAACTTCTAGAGCAGGGGTCTTTAACTCAAGGCTGTGGGCTGAATCCGGCTTGTGGAGTGGTTAGATCTGTCCCAATAAACTAACATAAAAAGCATAAGAAAATTATATTTGTGTTCCTCAGGACTTGCCACTAATGATAGCCTTAAAGAGCCTTTTAGGAGAAGCCAAATTATTGGCTTCATTTGGGTTCATGTCAGGAAAGCAAACATGAAGGAGGATGCAATAAAACACCAAGGAAAATATTGTAAACAAGAAATACAGACCTTATAGATCCAACAAGATCTCTGAAAATAAGCACAGCCTCCTGGGTGGAAGAACTGCTATAGTTACCAGGAAATATGGCACTTTCGCCACTCAGAATTACGAAATTTAGAAAAGAGAAACCACTTAGGATGTGAAGAGCTAAATAGTATAGTAGTTGTTGTTGTTTTTGCCACCCTAAACAGATTTTGGTGGACTTACCTTGATTATATAAATTGAAAGACTAAGCCAATTTTTATAACCCTTCTTTCCTCTCTCCCATCCTTCAAACTGTATTTTTCTCTAACCCAAGGTCCAGTTTTATCCAGTTCTGTGGGTCTGTGCTTAAGAGATTATTTTCTAGGACTTTCTTGACTATGAAAGACTGCAATAGAGAACCTGTAGGGGAGGAGGGCATTCCTTCCTACATATTGAGGTTTAACCAAAAAACCCAACAACCTCACTTTGGGAGGTATGTATTTTTCCAACTGTCTGTTATCTTCAACAAAGTTAAAGTTTTACAGAATCCCACTGAATCTCTATTGCATTCCTCCATTAGATCTCTACCCCCACCCTAAATTATTTCCCAACACATGAAGCTGCAAAAGAAATCAATATTGAAGAAACCGCTTCTTAAATGCATGGGTAAATGAGTTTTTGCTCCACTCAATTATTCCTCAAATCCCATTGCTAATAAAGATCATGATGAGGTGGGGGGGGGGGATTAACCACAGGGCTTTGGAAACATGAATGCAACCCTCTGAATTATAGGAAAGTGAACCTGCCTTCTAAATAACAACAGCTATTTTCCAAAGAAGCTGTGTTGTAATGAAGGTAGAAGCACGCATCCTTCTCTTTTACTCTTTATCTATCATTATTTTTACTGGGAATCATAGAGGTATCACATAATGAGCACTAGTCCCATCTGTATCGCCAGGCATGGGGGAACTGAGACACCTCCCCCAGGCTTCTATATTTCATGTTTGGTATGTGTGTGCTGCATGGTTTTAAATGATGGGGTTTTATATGTTTTTAATATTAGATTTGTTTCATTGTAATATTGTTTTATTATTGTTGTGAGCCGCCCCGAGTCTTCGGATGCATTTCAAAAAGATATTTTAAAAGTCTATTCTTGAGGTGTGTGTTAGAATGCACATATTTTCCCAAAATACTACATTTTTATTTTTATCCACTTCAAAGGGATCAAAAGAGCTTCATTCTTTAAATGTATTCTCACAACAATTAGAATCTATCAGTGAACATTTTGGAACAGAGAGAATCTTTCCAAATCTACCCATGGACTTTCTGGAGCCATACCAGCTTTCTTACTGTGACTAAGAACAATGTTTTCATCTCTATTAAGAATCATGTCAATTGAAGGCAAGTTGATGTCATACAGAAAGTTTGTGATACAGAAACTGAGAAGCTTAAGCCAGCACAACCAACAAAAAGAAAAACCCAAACAGAGACAAAGATTAGTCTTTTTCTTATAAGAATGAATTGCAGGGAAGGGATCTAGATAGTTGTCTACAGACATAGAAACTTCCACATCTGAATTATTGCTAGGCAAAAATTGGCTGATTTGTGGGCAGAGAAATCTGATGAATAATCTCTCTGGATTTCTCTCGGGAAGTGTTGTGGTTCAGCCTGAGGCTGCTCAGGGACCGGCTGTGTCTCTGCTGGCTCCATGCCCGGAGGAGGATGACAGCGAAGAGGAGGGGGCTGAACAGTCGGACGGGGGAGATGAAAATCAGGAATGGGATGAAGGAGAACAGCATGAGAGCCCTGGGGGGGGGCTCTCCCCAGCCAGCAGTTTGGAGTTGCGTTATCCTGTCTTGTTTCTCAGCGTCTCTGTTCCTGGCTTGTGGCCCAGCAGCTTTGGAAGACCCGTGGGAGGTGTAGGTCTGCTATCTACAGCCTCGGCTTGGCAGCAAGATTTCTGTATTGCTGCATGGACTTTTGCCTTCGTGGATATATCTGAAGATACAGCATTTTCCTGTTTGTAAGGACATTTTCTGTTACCTGTGTTTTTCTTGAATTTTATAAAACTGCCTTTGCCTTTTACCAGTGTGTCTGGCTTCTCTTTTTGGGTTGGTATTGGCTTCTGGAGTGACCCAGACAGAACAGGAAGGAAACATTTTTCAACAATGATTTAAAGGCAGAGGTTCTTCTTAACATTGACAATAGCACTGCTACTGAAAAAACTAGTGGGAGGAATTATTGCAAGTAGTTCTCCTATTTAACTGAAATGTGGGAAAGCAGAGAGCTAATAGATTGGTGAGGACATGAGTGAAAGACACATATCCCTTGGGTCTCACATCACTGACCATTGAAAGCAAAATTACTTTCATTGGGCTGGATAAGAACTGGTTGAAAAAAATGCAGAATAATTTCTCTGTCTTTTCTGTGTGCTAATAGAAGTGCCACCCATATTTTCTTACAATGCATGCACAGATTTATTGAGAGTCAAACTGTTTTGTAAAGAGAATACACCCAGAAAAATATTGCTGTTGCTTCCAACGATAACAGTGGGAAATACACAGGGATTCCGATCCATCCCCGTTAAATTAGCATACTGCTTTTTAATTCCCTTAGTTACAATGAATACTACACTTAGAACTAAAATAAGAATTCCAGTATGAAAGGAAAATAATCCATCCCCACATTAATTGTGCTCAGTTGCTCTTAACTTTATTTATTTATTTTATTTATTTATTGGATTTGTATGCCGCCCCTCTCCGCAGACTCGGGGCGGCTAACAACAATGGTAAAAGACAACATGTAACAATCCAATTTAATAAAACAACTAAAAACCCTAATTATAAAACCAAACATACACACTTTAATGGGAAAGTAAAATATATCTGTCCATTCTGCCTCCTTTTCTGTATAAGTTTATTTATTTTTATTTATTTATTTATTTTGTCCAAAAACACAATAATAAACAATGAAAGTTATAGAGGATACATTCAAAGTAAAATATATCAAGGAAAGAATAGAAGAGAAAATATAGGAATAGGAACTATCAATGAGGGAATAGAAGAAAAATTAGAGGGATAGAAGAGAAAATATATGAGATATAGGAGAGCAGTAGGACAGGGGATGGAAGGCACGCTAGTGCGCTTATGCATGCCCCTTGCTGACCTCTTAGGAATCTGGAGAGGTCAACCGTGGATAGTATAAGGGTAAAATGTTGGGGGTTAGGGGATGACACCACAGAGTCCGGTAATGAGTTCCATGCTTCAACAACTTGATAGATGATAGATAGATAGATAGATAGATAGGCAGGCAGGCAGGCAGGCAGGCAGGCAGGCAGGCAGGCAGGCAGGCAGGCAGGCAGGTGGAGAGAGAGAGAGAGAATAATAAATAAATAAATAATAAATAAATAATAAATAAAATAATAAATAAAATAAAACAAACTGTTCAGGATGCAATGCTGGTTTCAATCCAGAGAAGGGGTGGCCAATGATCCTAATATGTTCATTTATGTTTATACTGTAGGATCAATATGTTTGAAGTACATGGAGCATTTGAGAACACAATCTGGAAAAGAATGCTGTGGAGGAAAAATGTAAACTAGGGCCCATTGAAATAACAGTCCACATGATTGTTCATTGTCAATCTTGCCAAGTTCTGGTACATTAATTTATGCAATACGCAGGTCACGCTGATTCTTTTTATCTTAACTATATTTTAGATCATTAGAGTGGTGTACTTTTCTTTTATGCTGTCCAGTTCTGTTCAATAAAGCAAGATTCAGCAGGAACTCTGGGGATGCAGCTCTGAGAACTTGGGACTCTGGATGTGTTGATATATGGGCGTACTGTGATATGCCTGAACCTGCATGCATCACTGCAGTTTCCAAATGCTCAAGGGCAAGCCACATAGAGCACATTGGAACACATTAATTTAACCGACAGGTAACTAAGGCATGCATGACTGTGAGCAGAGACTCCTGAACCAGAAATGGGCACGATTGGCACATAAGAAGGTATTGCACAAAGTCCCTTCTGCTATAGCTGCCATCTGCTCTTTGAGCAGGAGCTGTGAATCCAAGAAGGCCATAAATCATCCACCAACTTTGTCTATGCAGAGGGATAATACCCCCAGAATCCAGAATTTTTTAAAAAAATCTCAGATGGGGAGACCAAAACCCATAGCCACTCAATTTTGCTAGGAATCAGATGAAATATTTTCTTACCCATCCAGACTTTCCAATTGGCAGACATTGAGAAAGAACCTTGACAGTATCACTTGGAAAGCAGAGGTGTGCATCTCAGTATCAACAGCATATCAATGTTAAGTGAGAGTAGCAGAGAGCAGAACTCAGAGGCACCTTGCAATACAGGAGTACAAAACCATCATCAACTGGAATTAATCTCAAAGGAAGAAAGAGAATGTCTCCTAAGCTTGTTTAGAAGGTCACCATAAATGATGCTATGAAAAGCCACTGAGAGATCTAAAAGGGCCACCCCTAACCTTGGACCATCAAAGCTCCTGAACAAATGCAGCCAAATTTATCTCAGAAATATAATCTGATCTGGAAACTAACTGAAAAGGTTCAGAATAAATTGCTTCCACAAGGGTCATCTAGCTGCTGATTCAGTTCTACAGAGGAATCATTGAGTCTGTCATCTGCACCTCTATAACTGTCTGGTTTGGTGCTGCAACCCAACAGGACTGACACAGACTTCAGAGGACAATCAGAACTGCAGAAAAAGCAATTGCTGCCAACCTGCCTTCCATTGAGGACCTGTATACTTCAAGAGTCAAAAAGAGGGCGGGGAAAATATTTACTGACCCGTCACATCCTGGACACAAACTGTTTCAACTCCTATCCTCAAAACGTCGCTACAGAGCACTGCACACCAAGACAACTAGACACAAGAACAGGTTTTTTTCCGAACGCCATCACTCTACTAAACAAATAATTCCCTCAACACTGTCAGACTTTCTACTAAATCTGCACTTCTATTCTACTAGTTTTTCTCATCATTCCTATCACCCATTTCCTCCCATGTTGACTGTATGACTGTAACTTGTTGCTTATATCCTAAGATTTTTATTAATATTGCTTCTTCGTTGCTTATTTGACCCCTATGACAATCATTAAGTGTCGTACCACATGATTCGTGACAAATGTATATTTTATTTTATGTACGCTGAGAGCATATGCACCAAGACAAATTCCTTGTGTATCCAATCACACTTGGCCAATAAAATTCTATTCTATTCTATTCTATATGTAAACCTACCATCTTCTGTTTAAAAGGAAAGAGCCTTCTCTGTGGGGGCTCTGCCCCCCCTTTAAAAGGAAAGGCTGCGGATTGGAGAGTAGTTGTCCTTTATTGTTGGATCTAGTGATGGCTTTTTAAAAAGAGTGGTAAACATTGCTTCATATTTCATGCTTCATTCAAAGCCCCAGAAGAACCACCCCTCCCTCACAAAGCAACTGGACAGGAAGCACTGGGCATGCCAATTTTTTATTATGGAAGTATTTCCCATCTGCATTTTTAAAGTTCAAGAAATTGGGCTTGGGATAACAATCAGAAATGAAAAAAAAATTATCTCCAACAAAAAGTAGCTCTGAATAACTCTGGGCCATCCTAAAAGCAAGAACCAATTTTTCATGGGTTCTAAGGCATCCAAAAGTCAGTCTATGCCAACTCCCAGGAGATCAGCCAACCAGCCAAAGCATTTGTACTTTCCACAACAGATATATATTTCATCTACATACTCTAAGTTATAACATTTTCAAGCTACTGCATTTAAACATAATATTGGCAGAGAAGAAAACCACATTCAAATACGGACAAATTTCAGGAACATTAATGTAGAACCTGATTCTTTAAGTACCTATTCCTTTAGTACGTTATATAAATAAGATGCTGATGAAACATTCACTATATTTGGGGTGACTGCCATGGTGATGTATTTTAAACAGTTTTTATGCTAATAGAAATTTATAGTTGTATTGAATTTCTCCAGCCTCCACTATTTGTTTTTAGTTTTCTGTACATAATTTGTATTATTGAGAAATGGGACATTTCTATAATTGCACTTAACATTCCTTCTGTAATGTCTCCGTTATATTAATCTTGTGTACGTCCAAAAACGACTCAGGTTTAAGCTGTTCCTTATAGTGGTTTTCCCTTTAAACTGACAATGTTCAATGAGCTTCAGAGGGTATGAAATCTTTTAAACTTTGTATCTCATTCATTTGGAAGGAATTTGAATGATATCAATGACTCAAAGCAGGATGAAAATCAGCAATGGGGACATTGCTCATATAATTTTCTTCCGGTTAAAAGATAAATGAACATTGCTCCTCTACAAATATTAGTCAAATATTATACGTCAAGTATTTGACAGGCTTAATGTAAGTAAGCTAGAAGAAATATTAGTCATCAGTGTAAAAAGCAGTGTAAAAAGCACTAGAGCACGGGTGTCAAACTCACAGTGTCACATTACTGTCACATGATGTATGGCAACATTTTTTCCCCTTTGCGGAGCTGGGCATGGCTTGCATGTAATGCATCTGGCCCATGGCTACCAATTTGACAGCCCTGGTTTAGAGGTTGCTTTTTGTTTTGCCGTTTAGTACTTCCGAAATGTGAAACATACATGAAGTGGCCATACATGAACAAGGTTCATTGTTTTTGCAAGTTAACTGGACATTGTTGGGAGTTGCTGTCTGTCAAAGTATCAGTTCAGTATCTTTGCAGGTACCATTTTGCTGACATTGGAACATCCTCTTTCGGCTGTGGCGAGGGGGGCGTTTGCCCAGGTTCGCCTGGTGCACCAGTTGCGGCCCTATCCGGACCGGGAGTCATTGCTCACAGTCGCTCATGCCCTCATCACCTCAAGGTTCAATTACTGCAACGCTCTCTACATGGGGCTACCTTTGAAAAGTGTTCGGAAACTTCAGATCGTGCAGAATGCGGCCGCGAGAGACATTGTGGGGAACACCTAGGTTCGCCCACGTCTCTCCAACACTCCGCGGCTTGCATTGGCTGCCGATCAGTTTCTGGTCACAATTCAAAGTGTTGGTAATGACCTATAAAACCCTACATGGCATCGGACCAGAATATCTCCAAGGACCGTCTTCTGCCGCACGAATCCCAGTGGCCGATTAGGTCCCACAGACCTAATCCGGGTCCCGTTGACTAAACAATGTCATCTGGCGGGCCCCATGGGGAAGAGCCTTCTCTGTGATGGCCCCGGCCCTCTGGAATCAACTCCCCCCAAAGATCAGAACTGCCCCCACCCTCCTTGACTTTTGTAAACTGATTAAGATCCACCTATATCGCCAGGCATGGGGGAATTGAGACATCTCCCCCAGGCTTATAGACTTTATGTATGGTATGCTTGTGTTGTATGTTTTTTAAATAACGGGTTTTTTTAAAATACTTTCTTTTAATATTAGATTTGTTACATTGTATATTGTTATTATTATTGTTGTGAGCTGACCCGAGTCTGCGGAGAGGGGTGGCATACAAATCTAATATATTATTATTATTATTATTATTATTATTATTATTATTATTATTAATTTATTTATTTATTTTTTCAGCCTTAAGCATTCTGTTGTAACGTTTCATGTTTCACTAGAGAACAGGTCCAACATCTTCCATTCACGGGATGCTTGTTCATGTTCATTTCTTGCCTGTGGCCTCTTGTGCTCCATGCACAGATGACTTCAGAAGACCAATTTCAGCAACTCATGCCTACATCTCAAGGAGGAAACAGCAAACTTTTTTTTAAATTTGTTTGTTTGTTTGTTTGTTTGTTTGTTTGTTAGATTTGTATGCCGCCCCTCTCCATAGACTTAGGACGGCTCACAACATACAATAAAACAATTCACAACAAATCGAATAAATTTAATTTTTTTTAAAAAAAACCATTATTAAACCAGACATACACACAGACATACCATACATAAATTGTATAGGTCCGGGGGAGGGGGGAATGCCTCAATTCCCCCATGCCTGAGAGGTGAGTTTTAAGGAGTTTACGGAAGGCAAGGAGGGTGGGGGCAGTTCTAATCTCCGGGGGGAGCTGGTTCCAGAGAGTCGGGGCCGCCATAGAGAAGGCTCTTCCCCTGGGACCCGCCAGACAACATTGTTTAGTCGATGGGACCCAGAGAAGGCCAACTCTGTGGGACCTAATCCTAATTTTGGGCTCAGTGTATCAAAAATGCATACAATGCCTAACTTGACTCTTATTTTGTAACCTTATAAAACAAAAGAGAAACAATTCTTTATGCAGTCATATATTTTTTTAAAAAAATTAAGTTCTGATCATGACCATCAGACCACCACCTTATATTCTCTAAGTCTCCAAGAATCATACAAGAATGAGGCATGCTTTTGAGAATGTTGATGAATGCTGGCATGTCACTCAAAACATTGTGCATGTCTTTTTGGATACCCATGCCATAGATTCATCATCACTGTCCTAAAAACTGGCACAATGCTCTCTGTTTGAAATTGTTTTCTCTATTCTTTGATCAGTTTAAGATTCCAAGATACAGAACTTTTGGCTTGTTGCCTTTCATCGAGTCAATCATAACTTTAAATAATTCCCTAATGAAATGAACTGGGCTGTGTGTCATCAGCATATTGAGACACCAAGCTGTTTCCCAAGATTTCATCAAATAACTATTAAATAGCATATTGTTGAATAAGTTTGATTCTTGGAGCATTCTTCCAACGAAGGCCACAGAAAGAAACACCAATATCACAGTGTTATTTTCAAAAATCTGTTATTCTAGAAGTATCAAACCATTCCAGAATGTCTATCTCAGCAGGATGACCCAGGAAATGTCAAGATTAATAACATCAAATATCCCTAAGAGATTTAAAATAACTAATAATGATTCATCTTTTCCGGTTCCCACAAGTCAGGCAGATGAAACAAAGCTGGAAGCCTGGACCAAAAAGGTTCTAAAGTGCATGTATTGTAACATTTGTGCATGTATTGGAACATTTATCAGAACTGGGAGTTGGGGGAATTTGCTTAAAGTAGTAGCTAATCCTGAAAAAGACATAGATAATGAATCTGGTTTTAAAGTTCAATGAGACTATTGGATTAAATTTCACTCTTGTTCTCCAAAGTTATCCAAACTTTCACACCAATTTGATTATTTTTTTATTTTTTTATTTATTTTTATTTATTATTAGAGTTGAAAGGGACCTTACAGGTCATCAAGTTCAACCCCTGCTTGAGCAAGAAGTCCTACAGCACCCCAGCCAAATGGCAGTCCAATCTCCTCTTGAAAATGTCCAAAGTTGGGGAGTCCACAACCTCCGCTGGCAAGGCCATTCCACTGGTTGATCGCTCTCACTGTCAGGAAATTCTTTCTTATCTCCAGGTTGAATCTTTCCTTGGTCAGTTTCCAACCGTTGTTCCTCGTCCGGCCCTCTGGTGCCCTGGAAAACAGTGTGTCCCCCTCCTCTCCGTGGCAACCCCTTAAGTACCTGTATACAGCTATCATGTCCCCCCTAGCCCTTCTTTTTACTAGACTATCCATGCCCAGTTCCAGCAACCTTTCCTCGTATGACCTGATCTCTAGTCCCCTTACCATTTTAGTTGCTCTTTTCTGCACCCTCTCTAGAGTCTCTATATCTTTTTTGAAGTGTGGTGACCAGAACTGGATGCAATACTCCAGGTGCGGTCTGACCAGGGCCTTATAGAGTGGTATTATTACCTCTCTGGTCTTGGAGTGTATCCCCCTGTTCATGCAGCTTAGGATTGTGTTGGCTTTTTTAGCCGCTGCTGCACATTGCTGGCCCATGTTTAGCTGGTTATCCACTAAGACTCCAAGATCCCTTTCACAGTCACTCATGGTGAGTGTGGTTTCGCCTAATTTGTATGCATGTTTTGGGGGGGGGTTTTGCCTAGGTGCAGGATTTTACTCTTCTCTACATTGAACTTCAATTTAATTCAAGGTTTAAGTTCAAACCTTGGAGCTTCATTTAGTAATTAGAGTGTATTCATTATTAATATACAGTGAATTGTGCAACCAGGATTCTTATAGATATAGCTTTTTTTTTTTTGCAATTGCTCTGACAGTATGCAAGCTACATGAAAGGGGAAAGGGTAATGTTGTAATCTTTTTATTTTCAGGTTTGTCATTCATGGCATCGGACCAGAATATCTCCGAGACCGCCTTCTGCTGCATGAATCCCAGCAACCGATTAGGTCCCACAGAGTCGGCTTTCTCCGGGTCCCATCAACTAAACAATGTCGGTTGGCAGGCCCCAGGGGAAGAGCCTTCTCTGTGGTGGCCCCGACTCTCTGGAACCAGCTCCCCCCAGAGATTAGAACTGCCCCTACCCTCCTTGCCTTTCGTAAACTCCTCAAAACCCACCTTTGTTGTCAGGCATGGGGGAATTGAGATATCTCCCCCGGGCCTATATAATTTATGTATGGTATGTTTGTACGTATGTCTGCTTAAAAATGGGGTTTTCTTAACTCCTTTAAATTTTTAAATTGTAAATTATTAGATTTGTTATGAATTGTTTTATTATGTTGTGAGCCGCCCTGAGTCTATGGAAAGGGGCGGCATACAATTCTAATAAATAAATAAATGAATGAATAAATAAATAAATAAATAAATAAATAAATAAATAAATAAATGAATGAATGAATGAATGAATGAATGAATGAACGAACGAACGAACGAACGAATGAATGAATAAATGAATAAAATGCAAGGAAAGGTATTTGGCAGCACCATCAGAATGTACTGTGAAAACACCTGCTTAAAACTATAACTGGATCAATTGTGTATCCTAGACTTTTACATTAGCTCACTCACAATGTGTGTATGTCTGTATTTGGTATTACTTTTGTATTACTCATGCAACATTTTTCAAGGGAGCTGTCTTCAGGGTCTAAATGTTATGATGGCAGATTTTTGGCAGAAAATGCTAAAAGATAAGGGAAAGAATTTGGCTGACATGTTCAGGAAATTAAAATATTGTACCCTGCAGTTACCATCAAGGCCTTTTCAGATGATGCATCATCCACCATTGCATGGTCTTCCTCTCTCCCACATATTTTGTTATCTAATTTTATACACATATTTGATTTTTTTTTTAGAAGGATGTTTAAGAATACTCCCTTCTCTGTTTTATTACTAACTTCCCAATTACATTTGAAATGGAAGATGTGTATATTATCTTTTAAGTAAAACAGGGAATTTCTTTAATTTAAAAATCCATTTTGACTAGAATTAATAATAATGTGGGGATAATGCATTATGTTTGAGACTTAATTCTAACTTTGGGCAGACAATCAGTAACTGGGTAGTCCCATAAAATTCCCGCTGTGATTGAAATGCTATAACAAAGTCTGAAAGTAAATTTTCGTAATAAAAAATGACAGGGATATATATAAGATTAAGTATCTAAGTGATTTATGGTATCACAAAACCTAACATTTTATTACTTTAGTTTTGAAGATGCAGTGAATAGATCTCACTATATATTTAACTTAACTTCATAAGATCTCTCTCTGAAGATTCAATAAATAATTGCCAGCACTGGGATAAATATATTAAGGATACTGCCATTCTTTTCCACTCTGTTTTAACCCACTCTGTTATAGTTTTTATTGTTCCAATATTAATATCAGATGTAGTTTTACTTGTAGATTTTAGTAAGATAAGGATTTTGTATGTTATATTAACTTGATTGTATGGTTAAAGAAATGAAACCATTTCTTTGTTGCTTCTTCACCTTTCAAAATATCTTAAAATCAATATTGTTTACAACAAAGCTTAGATACTTGAAATTTGTTAACATATGGAGAAAATGTACTTTTTCAAAAATTGCACTGAGTTTTGGTTTCAGCCAACATGAACATAAATAAGAGATGGTTTTAAACAATGTGAAAAATGTAGGATTTTAGGTGCTTTGGTAGCTGGAGGTCATTTTGGCTTCCCTTGAGAAGGCTTCGACTTCTTGGCTACAAATATCCCCTTGAAACCATTATATTGAATGTGAACCCACCAAATTCCTTCCTAATTCCAAAATCACTCCCATGTATAATTTCAAAGACATATAACTAGTATTGTGCCAGGGTTTTTTTTTTATAGATAAATTTGATTTGCACAATATATTTCTTTAAAACTGTTGAATTAAATATGTCTGAAAATCAAAATGAAAAGATGGAAGGAGAAGGAGGGAAGTGAATATTGCTTAGTCGATGGGATCCAGAGAAGGCCAACTCTGTGTGATCTTATTAGTTTCTGGGAGGTATGTGGCAGGAGATGGTCCCATAAATAGGCCCTAAGCCATGTAGGGCTTTATAGGTGATAATCAATACTTTGAATTGTGACCGGAGACTAATCGCCAGTGCAGTACGCCGAATGTTGGTGTTATATGGGTGTACTGAAGTACACCCATAACAGATCACGTGGCAGCATTCTGGACTATCTGTAGTCTCCGAACACTCTTCAAGGGTAGCCCCATGTACAGCGCATTGCAATAATCAAGACGGGAGGTGATGAGGGCCTGAGTGACTGTGTGCAAGGCCTTCTGGTCCAAATAACTGATATGCCATGCGAACCTGGGCAAAGATCCGCCTAATCACAGCCGAGAGATGGTGTTCAAGGTTCAACTGTGGATCCAGAAGCACACCCAAGTTATGGACCTTGTCTGAGAAGGTCAAAGTCTCTCCCCCCACCTCAGAACAATGGACAGGCAGATGGAGCCATCCTTCAGAGCCACTCGGTCTTGTTTGGGTTGAGCCTGAGCCTGTTGGCCCCCATCCAGACCCTTACACGCGCAAATCACATCAACTGCTTCACTCAATTGGCACGGGGTGGAGATGTATAGCTGGGTATCAACAGCATACTGATGATATCTCACCCCATGTCGTTGGATGATTTCACCCAGGGGCTTCATGTGAATGTTAAATAGTAAGGGGGAGAGAACCGACCCCTGTGGCACCCCACAAAGTAGGGGCTGATGGGTGGATCTCTGCCTCTCCCCCACTAACACCGACTGCGAGCGACCATTGAGGTAGGAGGAGAACCATCATAAAACAGTGCCTCCCACTCACAACCCCTCCAGCCATCGCAGAAGTATGCCATGCTCACAGCATATGCAGTCTTTTTTCACAAAATCAATAAACAATAATAAGCTCCAAAGATTTTCTATGTTATTTCTTTACCCTTATAACCTGACATTCCAACCAAACTATGTAAAAACTTCGTTTCTAATGAGAGCTCCCATTACCACATACCTATCAGAAACAGCCCAATCACTCCTATGATTGAAATCATAAATGTGGCGCAAAATGTAAGAATTAGACACAGCCTGGCAAAGTCCTCTTGGATTCCTAGAATAAACTTGTGGGAACCGAATTTGAGTGTCTGAAAATCATAACATAGCTTTCCCCCCTCCCCTTTAAACCCACGACAATTTGAAGAAAAGCAGTCAACAGAGAGTATTCCCTCTCCGCCCCCTGCTGTATTTCATTCCATATTAAGCAGAGGGCTGTTTTACCCACGGTTGTATGAACTATACTTCCACATCCATTTTTTCCCCTGTAAACAATAGAACACAATATTATTTATTTAACTGCAGGGCCAGCCGCAGCTTTGTAAAATGTCTGTAATTACTGAGTTTCAAAAAAGGGGAGAAAAGTTGCTGTAGTTATCTTGCTTGCATAAAAATCCATCTGAGTTTGCCGAGAAGCCAAGTAAAACACAGTTGGCTAATGGGTTTGCCTCAAATATAAAATCCCTTAACAGCTCCAAGTTTATTAGTGCCCATTTGCTGAACAAACCTTGGCAGGAAGACTGATTTTCCATTGGCATGAAGAAACTTAAAGAGGCTATTTGGCAGGTCCAACTTTTCAACAAACCTGAATCTAATTCGAAGGCTTTACTAATCTCTGGGGCTGGGTAGATCTTTGTTGAAAGTTCGGCAGCTTCACTGAATGGAGCAGAGGAAGATATTGGAAGAGACAGATGAGAGGGAAGACTGGGGGGAAAATCAGTCTCTAGGCTCAGCAGAGGGATTAGAGATGGGCAGAGGCCTCCTTCAATCTATTTTAGAACTAGGCCATTCAAAATCAGATTAAATTGGAGGGTGGCTGCTTGACGCCAATCTAATTTAAAATGAGTCCCCTCCTGAATTGGCAGGAACTTTCATCACATTTCCAATGAGATTCCCAGGAGCATGATAAATTCCTACAATAGTCTTCCCTGCTGTCTAGATGTAGGGAGACTGTGATTTCCAGAACTTTCAGGTAACAAAACTGTAGCACATTTGAAAGAGGGACTAATGCAGAGATGTTTGTTTGTTTGTTTGTTTGTTTGTTTGTTTGTTTGTTTGTTTGTTTGCTTGCTTGTTTGCTTGCTTGTTTGCTTGCTTGTTTGTTTGTTGCATTTATATGCCGCTCACTCCGAATGGAAGGATAGATAGATAGATAGGTAGGTAGGTAGGTAGGTAGAAAGGTAGAAAGGTAGGTAGGTAGAAAGGTAGGTAGGTAGAAAGGTAGAAAGGTAGGTAGGTAGATAGATAGATAGATAGATAGATAGATAGATAGATAGATAGATAGATAGATAGATGATAGATAGGTAGATAGATAGATAGATAGATAGATAGATAGATAGATAGATAGATAGATAGGTTTTGTTTGTTTGATTAATTGTTTCTTCCTTCCTTCCTTCCTTCCTTTCTTTCTTTCTTTCTTTCATTCCTTGGAATTAGTCATTATCTTTATAAATTCATTATCTTTATAAATTTATCAAAAGCAGCAAGGACATACTGGAAACCTCTCAGGAGCTTCCATGATGACATCAAACTGGGATCTTGATGTTAAGATTACACAATTGTGTCCAAATATATTGGATTGCATTTGGATAGAAAACTCTGTTTTTGTACAATGACAGTCCCCTTGTGCTTTATAAAAATCACAGAATATGTGATTGTGTCCAGTTTTGAAATTTGCCAATTCCTGTGAACCTTCTCCATAGCTTTCTTTAATTTGAATGGTATTGTGAGAGAGAGACTATTTGAAATAATTAGATCCCAAGCCATTGATAGTTTTATAGAATAGTGACTTTACTTTATTTACGGTAGCTCACAAACTGTCATCAGGTACTTTAAGGACCATGATTACTTGATATTAGCCTATTTAAATCTGGCAATTGCTTTCAGCTTTGAAATGATGTTCAAGGTTGGCCTCCATAGAACATATTGCAACAATCCAATCATAATGTTATTATGGATCATTTAAATCCAAGAAGGAAAGTAGTTGGCATATAACTTTTTCAAAGTAGTGAGTATAATTCCCTAAAGAGACATTAGTTATTTTCTGAAAATACAGAAAATATGGCATACCAGTATCATTAGACAATGGGGAATTCTGAGAGTTTTCGGAGAAGGGCAGCATATAAATCTGTTCTGTCTGGGTCACTCCGGAAGCTATGACCAACCCAAAAAGATAAGCCAGACACACCGGTAGAATCCAAACACAGTTTTATAATGGCAAAGAGACAAGAAGCCAACAGAAAATGTCCTTACAAATCAGGAAAACACTGGAACTCCAAATGGATACCTGAAGGCAATTGTTCATATAGAAACACAGGATCCTTGATACCAAGAAGAGGCTGTAGATAACAGACATACACCTCCCACGGGTCTTCAAGACTGCTGGGCCACGAGCCAGGAACAGAAACGCTGAGAGACAATGCAGATTACAGTAACTCCACTCTGATAACACTCCGCACTGTAGAAAGAGTTTGCCTGCCTTATTAACCCTTCCCTGCTAATGAGGACCACCCCCACCCCCCGGTGTTCCTCATTCGCCGGTGATAATATTTCTTCAATTGATCCCTCCTTTGATCTATACGTCTCTGTCACATGCTAATGACAGCTTGTGCTTCGTCACCTAATGACTCCAGAGACTCCAAGCTACTGGCTTGAGAGAGCCCCTCCCCAGGGCTCCCAGGCCGTTCTTCCTCGTCACATTCCTGATTGTAATCTCCCCTGTCCGATTGCCCAGAACTCTCCGCTTCGCTCTCATCCTCCCCCGGGCATGGAGCCAGCAGAGACGCAGCTGGTCTTTCATCTGACTCAGGCTGAACCACAACAAAATCCAATAAACAAACAGACAAACAAATAGCACTTATATGCTGCTTTACAGTGCTTTACAGCCCTCTCTAAGCAGTTTTACAGAGTCAGCATATTGCCCTCAACAATTTGGGACCTCATTATACCCACCTCAGAAGGATGGAAAGCTGAGTCAATCTTGAACCTGGTGAGATTTGATCTGCCAAATTGCAGGCAGTCTGCAGTCAGCAAAAGTAGCCTGCTGTACTACACTCTAACCACTGTGCTACTAAGGATCAATTAAATTACTTGGTCGGAAAATAAGTGCCTTAACAAAACTGCCAGCCAATCTTCTGAAAAATTCTCCAGAATAATCTTAAATTCCTGGAATCTCAAAGATTGTATGTGTAGACCATCTTAATTTGTTCCAATACTTAATGTTCCCTTATGTTATTTATCTGCAGGACTCTAGATTGGACAATGTCACTATATGAGCTGAAGAGTTAGTGTGATTTTTAATGGTTGGTCCAATGAGAGGATACTTATTCACCAATTACAAGAGCACTTATATTCTGCCTTAATCCCAAATCTAAACAACAGGGTGAATGCAATATATATTATTGGCCTTCTCCGGGTCCTGTCGACTAAACAATGTGGTCTGGTGGGACCCAGGGGAAGAGCCTTCTCTGTGGTGGCCCCGACCCTCTGGAACCAGCTCCCCCCAGGGATCAGGACTGCCCCCACCCCCCTTGCCTTTCGTAAACTTCTTAAAACCCACCTCTGCCGTCAGGCATGGGGGAACTGAGACATCTCCCCCCCCTTGTCTATGTAGCTGTATGTATGATATGTTTGTGTGTATGCTTTTTTATATACTGGGGTTTTTAGGCTTTTTAATGTAAAATTGTTATTTTAAACTTTAATATTAGATTTGTTACTGTATATTGTTTTTATCATTGCTGTCAGCATCCCGAGTCTGCGGCGAGGGGCGGCATACAAATCTAATAAATAATAATAATAATAATAATAATAATAATAATAATAATAATAATAATAATTAGCGTTCTAAGATAGCCCCCAAATTGGCTATAAAGTCCCAAGATATACAAGTGGGCACTTCAGCATGCATAAAACTACAGTAGTCCCTCGCTATACCGCGCTTCACCTACTGCGGCTTCACTTCATCACGGGTTTTCAAGAAATATTAATGAGAAAAATCATTCGCGGATCTTCGCTGGTTCGCGGGTTTCTGAGGAAGTCGATCGGCAGGTTTAAACAGCCCGCCGAACTCCATCGGCAGGTTTTTTAAAAAAAAAAAAATCTAAAATTGTAAATACTGTATTTAAATACTGCATCTAAAATAAATACTGTGTGGGAAGGGTTTATAAACACTTAAAACAATGAAAACTTACCAAACAATTACAATATAAATACTTAAATAAGTACTATCAGTCGATAAATTCCCCATCGCGGATTTCACCTATCGCGGCGAGGTCTGGAACGTAACACCAGCGATAGGTGAGGGACTACTGTACTGTGTTCAGTTCTGGAGACCTCACCTACAAAAAGATATTGACAAAATTGAACGGGTCGAAAGACAGGCTACAAGAATGGTGGAAGGTCTTAAGTATAAAACGTATCAGGAAAGACTTAATGAACTCAATCTGTATAGTCTGGAGCAGCGTTTCCCAACCGGTGTGCCGCGGCACAGTAGTGTGCCGCGAGACATGGCCAGGTGTGCCGCGAGAAGTTCCAGCTGGGCGGGGCGCTGCTGGCGCCCCTGCCTGAGTGTCGTCCTGTGGATGGTCTTGGGCTTCACAGTCGCTTCCTGGTTCCCTCTCCTCCCACCGCCTGTGTCTCCCGCCGTCGCCTCCCACCAAGCCATCTCCCGTTGCCGTGGGTTCCTCGAGTGGGAGCTGCCGCTTCCCTCCGTCCAGCTCAGCCACGCTGCCGTAGAAAGCACAGAGGTTATTGCCACCGCTTCTGCCTCCACTCAGGGAGCCACCGTGGTCACCGCGCCTTTTCCTCTCCCTCAGCTCAACCACGGTGGCTCCCTGAGTGGAGGCAGAGGTGGCGGCAATAACCTCTGCACTTTCTACGGCAGCGTGGCTGGGCTGCCTGGAAGGAAGCGGCAGCTCCGAGGAATGAGGCGCTGGCGGTAGACACAGGCGGAGGGAGGAGAGGGAACCAGGAAGCAACCGTAAAGCCCAAGACCAGCCACAGGACGACCTTCAGCCAGGGGCACAATATAAATAATTAAATAAGTACTATCAGTCGATAAATTCCACATCGCGGATTTCACCTATCGCGGCCGGGTCTGGAACGTAACACCAGCGATAGGTGAGGGACTACTGTATTTGTCAGGCCGAAAGCCCTCATATGGAGTTAGAGGCTTTGGCCTACCACAGCAACACAGCATAAAGGAATTGGGAGGGGTAGGAGAGAAGTTGATAGGCAAAACAAATTCCTTTCTCAGAGTCCAAAGTCATCTTTTGTTCTGCGTCAATTATATAAAAGAGGAAGTCGGTGAATCCCTGCACTGGACTGGTCAATGTGAGTGCATTTGTGGGTGTGGGGACGTGAGGTGAGCCTTAACCTGGGTGGAGTACTGGAGAGAAATTAGTATCTGAATGGCCGAAACATAATCCAACATGGCTCTGTTAATAAATTGAACCTCTTGTGTGAGAATTGGATTCTGATTTATTTCTCAGCTGCTATTTGGGGCATTGACACTACTCATAAGACTGCTCCACCCCTTGGCAGAGAGATTGATATTCAGACAAGATTCCTCCTCTGTCTCTCCAACCAAGCATCAGAAGCAAATCCTTACCAGCAACTCCCAGACCAGGAGGCTCCAGCCACAGAATTTCTCCTTACACGAACATTAATCACTGTTAGGCAAAGTAATGCAATAATAATGCAAACTTGTAAAATAGGGAGCTGGAATAGAGAGCCCATTTGAAGGATCCCATCTAGATAGCATAGCAAGAAAAATTACAGGCTGTCTCTAAACAGGGGGTGGGTGGGTTGTGTTAATCTTAGTGAGTCATACATTTTGGAGACAGTTGCATTATCGTTTGAGGAGGAAGACAGCGTGTATTTTTCTGTTGTGTTTCTGACAGCCAACTTGAAATCTTTGCCAAATCACAGAGAACGATGAAAAAGCCTCATAGGAAACCATAAAACAAAAAATGGTATGGCCACAAAGATACATGGTTAGACCACTGTTATGCCACTGATGAGGGCAAGGAATAACAACCAATCTGTGGTTAGACTTCTCTGGAGCCCTCACGGAAGACAGCAGATCTTTGTATTACAGGCAGCCTTCTGTAGAAAGTTAGAAAGTCCATGTATGTTTTGTTTATTTAAAGTATTTATTCCCTGCCCGCTATCCAAAAGATTACAATCCATTTTTAAAAAGATAAAACAATAAAACCGAGTAACATGAGCAATTTCACATGAACAGATAATATTAATAGTAACAGTGAGTAACAGAAAGTCACAGGACTTATCCCTTGCCGAGATAATTATTAGCTAGCCCATGCTAAAGCCTATAATTTTTTACCTTGTTACGCATTAAGCATCACATAAATCTCAGTCTAATTATAGGAGGGTTTTGGCAATAGAAAGTCAAAGAGCATGCTGATACAATAAAACATGGTCTTAAAAGTACCTAATATTTCATGGCTACTTAACACATTGCAAGTAAGAGTAACTGATTCAGTTTTCTTTGACCTCTTTAGGGGAACGTCATGTTGCCCTGATGCAACTGAGTCCACTGACAACTCCCCCAAAATCAAATCTTCAAACCAAACTCAATTGCTCCACTGCAATAGGGCTCAAATACAAAAATCAAACTATAGTGGCTAAATCTTTTAGGAAGATGCCGCCTTTAAATGAAAAGATCATTTTTTAAAATATAAAAAGCAACTTGAGAAAATATTATTTTACTGAAAGAGTAGTAGATCCTTGGAACAAACTTCCAGCAGACGTGGTTGGTAAATCCACAGTAACTGAATTTAAACATGCCTGGGATAAACATATATCCATTGTAAGATAAAATACAGGAAATAGTATAAGGGCAGACTAGATGGACCATGAGGTCTTTTTCTGCCGTCAGTCTTCTATGTTTCTATGTTTCTATGTTTATTTTTTCCCAACAAACAATACAACATTAATCTCATTGAGTCTTGATACATTTTAAATCAACATCTTTTCTTTCAACACTATTTTCTTAATATATAAACAACTCTACTTTTACAATTCAATTAAACTTATCCTCTATCAAAACCTTTCCTTTTCATTTTATTTAATTCCATACCTCTTTTCGTTTATATTCATTTTCTATCCAATGATAAAAACACTCCCATAGAGCATAATACTCTAATTCTTCTTTCCCTTTAATTGCCATTGTTAATCTGTTCATTTCTGCACATTCCAGTATGATTTTTATTACCTGTCCTTTTGTAGGAATTTTACCTGCTTTCCAATTTTGCGCAAATACAATTCTCACTGCAGTTATTACATGAATAATCAAGTATGCAATTTTTTTTACTATATTTCTCAGAATAGTTCTGGTTTTAAGTCAATATGTTGCAATATATCATCTTTTCCAACCACTTTCGAATTTATGCCCAATAATTTCTTGCTTCTGCACATGTCCATCATATACGATTGTGGTGCCTGGTGGTATTTCCAACATTTAATTGATTTATCTTTAAACATTTTTGCCAATCTTTCCGGGGACATATGCCATCTATAGAACATTTTGTACAGATTCTCCTTATACGCTGTTGCCATTGTTAATCTATAATTTATTTCCCATAATTGCTGCTATTTATTTAACTCTATCATATATCCCCAAAAAATTGTTTTTGCTATCATTGTTTCTTTCACTTGCTCTTTTTCTAATTTAATGCTAAGTAAATAACTATATAATTTTTTAATCATTCTGCCCTCTGTTCCTGTGAGTATTTCATCCAGTTCTGTCATTTCCAAATAAAAAACTATATAGTTTAGCATCATTTTCATATATATCTTGCTTGTATCTGCAGTTGTGTATATACCACGTCATAATAATCCCTTTTTCTTCTAATTCTTGATTCCCTTTCAATTCCCCCTTCTCTGATAAAATACCTTATAATATTCCCCACATTAGTCCTATTTAAATGTATCAATGCTTCCATCATACAAGCCATATTGGTATTTTCAAATGTTTCTCATGAATTTTCTCCCATACTAATAATAATACATTTTTTATATAATGCCTTTGAAAGTAACTGTATTTGATTCTTCCGATAACATAGAAAGACATGCCAACCTAACTGTAAGTCATGTCCCTCTAATGTCAATAATCTTGTAATTCTTAATGCAATCCATTCTTTCATCCTGCTGCATGATAGATGATCTCTGCCAGTAGGCCTGGGACCATTGAGTGCTAATATGAATGTGGATGACTACTTTTATGGATTGGGGTTTATCTTTATTGTCAGCCGTCTGAGTCTATGGAGAATGGCAGCATAGAAACCTAAATAATAAATAAAATAATATAATTCCCAGTTTGGAAGTGCAAATTCTCCTGTAACTCTTGAATCTTGAAGCATTTTTATATTGATTCTCACTTTTTTTACCTTGCTATATAAATTTCATTATTGTCTTGTTAAAGTTTTGAAAATATTTTTTCTCTAATTTTATTGGTATCATTTGGAATACAAACAACAATCTCAGTAATATGTTCATTTTAATTGTCTCTATTCTGCCAATTAAGGATAATTGTTGGTTCTTCCATCTCTCCAAATCTATTTCAAGTTGTCTTCTCAGTTTGTAATAGTTGTCTTCCCTGATCATTGTACATCATGCTGTACAACAAGGACAGATCACATACAATGGTTTCAGGTTTTAGTGTCTTTTTATGTAGCTGCTCTGCCTCCTCTGCAGGTTTCATGGTTGGACCTAGGTTGAAAGGATGTGACAAAAGGGACAATATAAAATTGGTATCGGTACATGGTGGATCATACTCAGTTTGAGATCATGGATAAAAGGATGAATTCAGCCAATAAAACTGAGTTGTATGAACTGATGGGACGACGGGACAAGATAAGAGGATATGTGGTCAGTAAAATTCGATACCAAGCTATAAAGAATAAATTAGAATTACTTTATAACATGTAAAAAGATACATTGCTCTTGAGTTAAAGTGGTATATTGAAAATATGCCCCCATTTTGGTGGAGGGGTATGAATGCTGTCTGGTGGTGGGCCCATTGATCACTGAGCACATTGTTTTATGTTGTGTGAATGTTTTCTTGTAATAAAAAATATTTTTTTAAAAAAATTGGTTGGACCAGAACACAAAGTAGTTTCTTGCTGTGATGATGGAGTCAGGGAGGGATGCCTTTAGTCATGTTTCACAGACAAAAATAATGTCGAAGGTGTCAGTGTTTATTAGGAGAAAGAATTTCGGATATTTTGTTAACTACACTTCTTGCATTGATTAGTTTGCATTTGAGGTTAGTATTGGATTGGATTGAGGAAGTAAGGGGCGCGTTTACCTAGTCTTGGTTGGTGATGTGTGGGATGTTGTTTTGTGGTTGGGGGTATTATCATTACTTGCTCTATTTGTGAGTTTGGAAGAGAGGGGAAAGCAACACTTTCCAAAATGTTGGCTGTGTTCTAGCTTTCTCGGCATCAAGAGAAGGGCCGTCGGCCCCTTACCAAGCCGGCAGTGTTTGTGGTGTGGACAGGGAAGGAGGCCGCCATTTTGGGGGCAGAGCCTGCGACCCTGCGTCATCGACTGGGGCCGCAGTGACATCATTGCAGTGCGCGGTGCATCGATTGGTTGAGGAGCAGCCAGGGGGCGCCCTATATAAGGGGCCTGCTCGTGGTGCAACTCCTCTTTGTTCCTTGTCTCCAAACGGAGAGACCCGCCCACCCTCCCTCTGTTACAGGGTGCATATGATGGGTTGCCCCTTGGGGGGCCGAGTAGGAATTTTTGGCAGTCACAGTAGATTGGCCTAACTTTGGCTGTTTTTTTGCCTACTCCACTCTGTGCGTGGGAGTGTGGTTAGGGGGTGTACTCACCAACTAGTTTCCCCCCCCATAGTCACTGGGGGGGGCAAAAGGGGCAGAAATGGGCATAAGGAGCAACTGTGTGATCTCCTTTATGGGCACCTCTAGTGAGGTGAGGGACGACCTCCTTCTCGTATGACAGGGTTCGACCGGCTTGGGTATGGGAAGGGGGCCACACCAGGGGCTCACTGGCTGGGGCTTCCCAGAGACCAGGGGCGAGCCATCCCACATGCCATGGGGGCGTGGCATGGTGTAGGGGGCAGGTGAAAGGATACCACTCCCCTGCACCCAGGCAAGGAGCTTTCGCCCGAGAGTTGCTCAGAAAAGGTTTGTGAGAGTTGACTCCGCCCCCCATTTTGATTTATGCACCCCTGCAGGTCACGTGATTTAATTGGTTAATTAATTAAGTGGTAATGAATTAATAAAGTGACCCCATTATACCCATACTTTCTGTGTCCGAGTGTTACTCCACCTTCACCGCAATGCGTCCTCTTGACAGCAGAATCTCCAATTTAACTATTATGGATATGTTAAGCCTCCCTTCAGAGTCTCCTTTCGGGATCAGAGCCACTAAAGAAGAGATGAGGCTTTTGACACAGCAGGGTGCCATCAACTGGATCCTTTTGTCTGCTAGGATGTGATAGGGGGCCATTTCGGGGGGGTTTCAATTCTCAAGCAAGCGTCGCTTTTGCCTATGTCCATCCATTAGCAAAACAGCAGCCCCTGCCAAGACAAACAGTTCAAGGTATGAACATTAACAGTAAGCAGTAACTGTGGCGTGAAGCATTCTCAGGCAAAATCCAGACATCGTGGATACTGCTTGGAATATCTGGGATGTCCTGCATTCCTTTGCAGTGAAAAAAAGGGGCTGAGCCACAGCAGTGTGGAAGACAGCAGCCATGAGCTTTGCAAAGCCAGCCATCAAGTTCCTAACTATGGCTGATTGAGGGAAAACTGGAATGTACATAAAAGTGACTTCTGACGCCAGCCACTGTTATGCGTAGAATGCATTTCTTTTTTTAAAAAAAATTCCAAACTATTAATAGATTATTATTTTTTTTTAAAAACATACCTAGGAGCTTTTAAAGCATTTTATCTGCGAATCTACGCATAACATTTTAGTATGGCTATTACACGAGTCATTGAAATATGCTTGTATTTGTCAATATGCTGAAACATTACATTAAGAGGTAGATAATTTATGTTTTTCAGGCTGCTTGTTGACATAAGGATTTGCTTTATTCTTGGTCCCATTGCTAAAACTATGAAACTTAAGAAAAATATTGAAATGGAAATTCTTGTCACTGGCTGAGTAGCACCATGATTTAATACTTTTAAGAACTGCTGCAGAGAAAGCAAAAGGATTCCTTTCTGTAATAGTCTAACAATCAGATCAATATGGATACAATTAGCTCATAGAACCTGTTTATTAAATTATAAAAGTGTGATGGGAAGAAAGAAAAAAGGAAGGAAAGAAGGAAGGAGGGAGGGAAGGAAGGAAGGAGGGAGGGAGGAAAGGAAGGAGGGAAGAAGGAAGGAGGGAAGGGAGGGAGGAAGGAAGGAAGGAGGGAGGGAGGGAGGGAGGGAAGGAGGGAGGGAGGGAGGGAAGGAAGGAAGGAAGGAGAAAAGAAAAGAAAAGACACCCCCTACCCAGGGATGATATGCTCCTGGTTTGCTCATGCCTATTGGTCATCGGAAAGCCGGTCACAAAGGGAACATGAGGCTCCGCCCACCCACCCAGATGCAGCCATTTGGGCTATTTTATCCTCTGCACATGCCCAGAATGCTATGCACATGTGCAGAAGGTAAAAGAACCCAAATGGTGGTGTCTGATGACTCATATGCACGAGCAAACTGGGAGATTTCACCCCTCCAAATAGAATCGGTATGAATCGGTATGAATGACTAGTACATATGTTGTTCAACTGTTTTAAGTTTTAATTAGGATTTCAGAAATTAGTTCAATTTTTCTTGACTTCTTTTTATTGTTACTGTTACTTGTAATTTTATACTGTTGTAAGCCGCCATGACTTTTTCGGGATTGGGCGGCATAGAAGTCAAATTAAATAAAATAAATAAATATAATAAATTTTTATTTCTTTTATTTATAATTTTAAAAAACTTTATTTTTCTCATAAAGAATGTGTCATATTGTATCACCAACCAAGAAGTGATAGAATAAATTGAAACTGTAATCAAGCATGCACACAGCAGACCTGTTGGGTGTGAATTCAAGCCAAATGGCACAGCTCTCCCCTAGACCAGTGTTTCCCAACCTTGGCAACTTGAAGATATTTGGACTTCAATTCCCAGAATTCCCCAGCCAGCGCATGCTGGCTGGGGAATTCTGGGAATTGAAGTCCAAATATCTTCAAGTTGCCAAGGTTGGGAAACACTACCCTAGACTATTGTCTCTCCCTCTCAATACAGCAGAGTTTAATTTAGCACCTCTCCCTGGCCTTGAGAAACTCCAAACGTTGAGGGTACCATCAAAGGAGCGACATCCCTTTTTGGTGGCATCATCATCATCATCCACTAACTGCCTTTAATGATGGGCTGCTGTGAAATAGTTCTGGATGGCAAGCAACCAATCCACCCCCTCTGCAAAGTTTCCAGCAATAAGACAATTTCATTTTGGAATAATTTAGAATTCATCTTTTTTCAATTTCAGCAGAACTGTTCACTCACTTTGGAAAGGCTGCTGCTCTATGTGTTACTTGACTTTTGTCCAGGAACTGAACAAATGACTATGTATTTTATTTTGCCTTTTTGTAAAATTTGGTGAATTTGCAGATTCACAGGTGTGAGTGCCGCCAGTAAAGGGCTACCAAAATGTTTACTGTGGGGGTGGCTTATTTTGTGGGTGTGGCTTGATGGTCATGTGACCAGGTAGGAGTGGCTTGTCAGCCATGTGACCAGGTGGGATGGCTTGACAATCATATGACTTGACCAAGGATTTTCCAGGAACCTCAAAACAATACTCACATCAATGGACTCAAAACAAGTAGGTCATTGAATTCACCCACATCCTAGAAGTGAGCAGCTATAGAAAAGTGAACAAAACAAAATAATCACTTAGTCAAAGGCTACAATCTAAAGTGTTCCTTGCTACTTTCACAGACTAAGTGCTCTCCTTTCTTCTATTCCTATATCTCTTCTTGTATTCTTTCATTGATATGTTCTATTACTATACCTTCTTTTCTATTCTTTCATAGATATATTTTACTATGAGTATCTCCTCTATAACCTTCATCATGTATTTTACTATGTATATATAGATATATACCCACTAAAACCCTCATTGTGTATTGGACTAACTAATTAACTAACTAACTAACTAACTAAATAAATAAATAAATAAATAAATAAATAAATAAATAAAAAAGTGAACATCCCAAGATGCTCCATTTCACATAACAGTTTTAACCCTCCTTCCTGCAGACTACCAAACAAAATCAAGGTTTCTGGCCAAACATTACGTTTTAAGCATTATTTATTTTGTTTTCTAGAGGAGGGGTCCTCAAACTTGGCAACTTTAAGACTTGTGAATTTCAACTCCCAGAATTCTCCAGCCAGCTATGAAGACCTCTGTTCTAGCGAATACTATAGCCAAGGAGGGGGAGGCAGAGGGGGAAAGGAGGGGGAGGCAGAAACCGAGATCACATAGAATTAATTCCAGATCTTATCTCCTTATACTTTTCCTAGACATTTTTGTTTGTAGCAGAATCACCGGCTTTGGGGTTTTTAAATGCTTTCGGGAAGAACGCAGAAGTTGCCCAAACAGGACGCCCTGCATTTTCTTTCAACATCTTTTAGTGCAGATTGGGTGCTCAGGGGTGGAGTTCTATTTTCGTTCCCCCACTGCGTCCCCCCCCCCATCCAGGCAGCAGCCCACTTCTGGTGGGCTCACCGCATGGACTTCGCACACATGCACATGCACAGTGCCGGAACGTTTTTTAAAAATCCCCCCAACAAAGGTCAAAAACAAGATGGCGGTACATGCACAGTGCCAGAAACTTGGCTTCTGAGAATGCATAGAAGAAAACAAATCAGAAAAAAAATCCCCAGAAAACCCCCCAAAAATTTAAAAAAGAAGAAGGCAGAATCCTCGGACCAGCACTGACATCACCAGCATTTTGCTACTAGTATGAACTGGGAGAACCCACCTGTGCTTGAAAGAATGGCAAAGTCAGGCAGAAGAAGTCATAATGCACTATTAGTCCCAAATTAAATAGTAAGGACACAAATCATGTCTCGTGTCAGAATTATATTCAATTATATCTAATTCTTGGAGACTGCCTGGTCATGTTCTTGCAGTTTTCTTGGCGATGTTTTCAGAAGTCATTGTCTCCTCCCTGGGGCTAAGAGAATGTAACTAGTCCACAGTCTGGATTTGTATCTAAATTGGGACTAGAACTCAGATTTCTTGGCTTCTAGTCTGACACCACAGGGGTAAAATGCTCCCGGTTGGCTCATGCCTGTCAGTCGTCGGAGAACCAGTCGTGAAGGAAGCTCGAGGCTCTGCCCAGCTGCCAACACACCACCATTTGGATTCTTTTACCCTCTGCACATGAGCAAAGCATTCTGTGCATGCATAGAGGGTCAGAGAACCCAAATGGTGATGTCCAGGCAGGTGGCAGGAGCCTCACACTCCCTTTCTGACTGGCTTTCCAATGACTGACAGGCACGGGAGCATTTCACCTCTGCTACACTATATTGGCTGTTTTATAATAATAATTAATAATAATAATAATAATTAATAATAATAATTAATAATTATTATTATTAATAATAATAATAATAATAATTTATTAGATTTGTATGCCGCCCCTCTCCGAAGACTCGGGGCGGCTCACAACAATAACAAAAACAATATAATAGTAATACCAATCTAATATTTAAAAAAGTATATATAAAACCCCAACAATTAAAACCATATAACACATGCATACCAAACATAAAATATAAAAGCCTGGGGGAGGTGTCTCAGTTCCCACATGCCTGGCAATATAGGTGGGTCTTGCGTAATTTGCGAAAGACAAGAAGAGTGGGGGCCGTTCTAATCTCTAGGGGGAGTTGATTCCAGAGGGCCGGGGCTGCCACAGAGAAGGCTCTTCCCCTGGGGCCCGCCAAACAACATTGTTTTGTCGACGGGACCCGGAGAAGGCCAACTCTGTGGGACCTAATTGGTCGCTGGGATTCGTGCGATAGAAGGTGGTTCCGGAGGTATTCTGGTACTCAGTTTTATGTTGGAATAGAGCTTAACTTTTTTTTTATTAAGCCATCAGTTTAACATAGTCATAGATTGCAGCCAGCTGGGATCAAGGTAATTGGGAAGCAGGTATAACCCAATATCTTTTAAATTTAGGGAGGGGAAGACTGGATAATTAAATTAAAATGATATCAATATTTCAATATAAAATTTATCATTCTGAAGCAAGGAATTCAATCAAATTTTGAATATATATATATACCAACTTCAAACACAGTCAAAGATGGTCTGGAAAATCCTACACTGACATCTATGAGTCTATAACTTGAATTGTTCAGAGATGTGCGGCATACAAGCTTAATAACCTATTAATTCTTATTAAATATTTAAACTTTGTAATATTAAAAAAGACAATGATTTTCTCTTACTCTTTTCATCCAATTTTCAATGGGCAATTTTTATGATTCTGAGATTCAAAATACAGAAATGAGTAGAGAAGTAATTTGTAGGGGTTTTGGGTTTTTTTTAGAAAGATAAAGATTTTCCCCCTCTTATTTTATTTTCAGGGGAAGTGGATATTTATTTCAAAATTGTACCATTGTGGAGAGGGCCATTGGCAATGAGCCAAGCAAAAACTAAAAGAATAAATGAAAATAGGACAAATATTCTAGTACATATGTTAGTGGCAATGTGTGAAAATATGGCATTGTAGAGAATGCCTAGGAAATCTATACAATGTTTGATGTTTTTAGGCAAAATATGAAATGTCTGTGTCATTTTTGTACAATGTATACTTTCTCTAGACATTGTACAATATGTAATGGCATTATGTAGAACAAGATATGAAACTGGTGGTCCATGGGCTGGATGTTTCACTCACAAGCCACGCACAGCTCCACTAAGAGAAAAAAACCATTGCAATACGCCATGTGATGGCAACATGATGCCACGCATTTGGCATCCGCAATGTAGAATCTTACAAACCTAGGTTTAGAAAGCTTAGAACTACGTTGCCTTAAACATGACCTAAGCATAGCCCATAAAATTATCTGCTACAACATCCTTCCTGTCAACGACAGGAACAGATACAAACTTAAAGTAAACCGCTCCAAACTCGACTGCAGGAAATACGACTTTAGTAACCGAGTAGTTAATGCATGGAATTCACTATCTGACTATAGTATCATCATCTAACCCCAAAAACCTTTCCGTTAGACTATCCACTGTTGACCTCTCCCAATGCCTAAGAGGTCAGTAAGGGTCATGCATAAGTGCGCCAGCGTGCCTTCTGTCCCCTGTCCTAATGTTACTAGTATCTTACTAGTATCATGTATATAAACATTGTTATATTTTTGTGTACTACCAATACGTACTTGATTAAATTTAAAAAATGAAATAAAATAGAATGACAAGAACTAGCAAATTCAAAAGAGAGTCGTGAAAAGGGTTGAGGTTAGAGTTAGGGTTAAGGATAGGTTTGCTGGAAAAAAAACCCTGTGTGAAAATGAGACAAGAAATTCAAACTAAAGTATAGGATTTTCTTACTGGGGGGAAAAAAACAAGAGGAAAAGATCAGTATTGACCCCCAAGGAAAGCTAGAATAGCATTTTAGCTGGAGTCTTTTTGCCAGTTTGCCTTTTAGCATTATATAAAATGTCTAGGAAATGCATGAAATGTTGTTTCATACTTTGATGTTCATTTTTGGTATTCTATATATTCCTAGGCATTCGATAAAATGCCTAATTTCATACATTTACAGTAACATATATATCCCATATATCCTGTTTTCCGAGCACTGGGGGATTGGAGGAAACCAAGTTTCTCGGGTTATTTCTTTTTTGTTTGTGCTTGGTTTTAAAAAAATACAGCTTGAAGATAGATGGAGATACATATAGTATGTAAGCACTCTAAAATTCACTACTCACCACCAACACCCCCTGCCCTAAGATTTCTAGTAGGACAATCAGGACTTTTACGTCTGTGCAAAAAAATTCACAACTTGGCCACAAATAGAATTGGGAATAATTTCAAGGCTTATTTGCAATGTGTATTAGGCTCATCAAATGAATACTTTTTCAACTGGGAGTATGGTTACGGAAGCAGGGTGGTCCACTCTGGTATTGTATGTTGTGTGGGACTTTCCATATCCATGCCCCCAGGCAATAAATACCAAAGTACATCCATGGGAATGCAGGATTGTTTGTCAGGAACCAATTTTTTTTAAAAAAAAAAATTGACATCTGGACAATTTACGAGACGTTTAGCAAGATTACTGGAAAATCCCTACCATCTTTCTATAAAAGTCAGCTGTCAAAAAGCGAAATCATTGAAAGACCTTACCTTGCGTATTATGAAAATAAATGGGGTTCTTCTTTTACCATTTTGGTTTGATTTCATACACTGATAATGGTCCATTAGAAGAACACCAAATTTAACAAATAGATACAAATAGGCTATCTCTTCCTCTCTTCCATTAAGATGAACGTACCGTATTTTTCAGAGTAGAAGACACAACTCCTCCTCCCCCCCAAAAAAAGAGGCTGAAAATTTGGCTGCATCTTATATGCCGAATGTAGCTTTTTTAAAGCTTTTTTTCCAGCATTAACAAGGTGCTTCCTGTCTCTTCCCAGCTTACGGCCTTGTTTTCATTGTTACTCCTTCCAAAAAAGGTTTTTTAACCCTAACAAGGTGTTAACGATCATCCTGGCTTGCAGGATTTTTTTCATTCCTACTGCCTCCCAAGAAGTTTTTTTCCAGTCCTAAGTCTTTGTAGACTTGTTTTTATTGCTACTCCCTCTGAAGAACTTTTTTTCAGGGATAAATTAATGTGCTGAAGCTGAACAGACTCAGGATGCTAGCCAGAAGAATAACTGGTAGGTAGATTCCACCCCCCCTATGTTCCTCCCCCCAAAAACTAAGGTGCGTCTTATATTTCAATGCATCTTATGTTCTGAAAAATGTGGTAGATTTGTGAAATCTGACTTGCCCCCAACATAACAATAGCATTTAGACTTACAGTATATTCAGGGGTGGGCTACTGCCCTGACGGTGGGGGGGGAATGAAGTGAGGTAACGAAAATGGAGCTCCACCCCTGAGCACCCAATTTGCACTGAAAGATGTTGAAAGAAAATTATTATTAATATTATTTATTAGATTTGTATGCCGCCCCTCTCCGTAGACTCGGGGCGGCTCACAGCATACAATAAAACAATTCATAACAAATCTAATAAATTTAAAAAACATTTAAAAACCCCATTATTAAACCAGACATACACACAGACATACCATACATAAATCGTATAGGCCCAGGAGAGGGGAGGAATGCCTCAATTCCCCATGCCTGACGGCAGAGGTGAGTTTTAAGGAGTTTACGGAAGGCAAGGAGGGTGGGGACAGTTCTAATCTCCGGGGGGAGCTGGTTCCAGAGAGTTGGGGCTGCCACAGAGAAGGCTCTTCCCTTGGGACCCGCCTATGTAGGGCATCCTGCATAAGCCTTGCCCACAGTGTGGTAGTAAAAATTTTGGTAGCCCTTCACTGAGTATATACCACTCCATAGTGCTTTACAGCACACTCTGAGTAGTTTACAGTAGCAACAAATTGCCCCCAACAATCTGCATTCTCATTATACCAATCTTGGAAGGACGGACGGCTGAGTCAACTTTAAGTCAGTCAGGATCAAACTGCTGTGTGTGGGCAGAGTTAGCCTGCAATACTGTATCCTAATCAGTGTGCCACAATAGCTCTTTTATTTCACTAGAAGAGATATTAAATTGGTGCAATTTTCTATTTTGCTGTCTGGAGTGTCCCAGGCTGGGAAAACCTACGTAAAGGAAATGCTTATCAGGTTGGCAAGTGATGTAAAAATATAATCTTTGCCTGTGATATTTGGTGTGAAAATAATGTAGTGAAGTTAATAGAGACAAATTCAAAATTCTTAATACGGGGAAATCAAGTTAAATGCATAAGTACAAATCAGAGACTGTACTTATCACATATATAGTTTGAGAACAATATATGTGGGGAGGAAAGATACCAGAATAACAGCTTAATATAAATTGGATATGAATGAACAGTAGAACAGTAGGACATTAAGAGTAGGATGTTAACATTAGGAAGTTGTCCAAAAAGATCATGAGTTCCCATAATGAAAGTAGTCTTCAACATGGATCTTCTGAAGCCATATCTTCATTGTTATACCAAACTGACTTTTTCAATCTAAGTTAATTTATTGCAGCAATTTATCACCCAAATGTTGGTTTCTCCAGGGTTGACCACCAGGGAAAGTAGGGGAAGACCATTTTGTTTAGTAGGAGGACTATGTCATCCTATTAAATATTTATTTATTTATTTATTTTTATTTATTCATTTGTCCAATACACAAATACATAGGAAGAAGAATAGACATGTGATAATATAAAAGAGGGTGAAAGTGAACTTAGAGGAGAGGATATATGAAAGGAAGAGAATATATAAGATAGGTGAAAGAAAGGAAAGACAATTGGACAGGGGACGAAAGGCACTCCAGTGCACTTATGTACACCCCTTACTGGCCTCTTAGGAACCTGGAGAGGTCAATCGTGGAGAGTCTAAGGGAGAAGTGTTGGGGGTTAGGGGTTGACACAATTGAGTCCGGTAATGAGTTCCACGCTTCGATAACTCCATTGTTGAAATCATATTTTTTACAGTCAAGTTTGGAGCGGTTCGTATTAAGTTTGAATCTGTTGCGTGCTCTTGTGTTATTGCGGTTGAAGCTGAAGTAGTCACTGACCGGTAGGACATTGCAGCATATGTCGGGGGGAAAGATACCAGAATAACAGCTTACTATAAATTGGATATGAATGAACAGTAGAACAGTAGGACATTAAGAGTAGGATGTTAACAGTAGGATGTTGTCCAAAAAGATCCTGAGTTCCCATAATAAAAGTAGACTTCAACATGGGTCTTCTGAAACCATATATTCATTGTTATACCAACCTGACTTTTTCAATCTAAGTTAATTTATTGCAGTAATTTATCACCCAAATTTTGGTTTCTCCAGAGTTGACCAGGGAAAGTAGGGGAAGGCCATTCTGTTTAGTAGGAAGACTATGTCATCCTATTAAATATGGTTAAAAGAATACTGTTTATGTAATAACACAGACATACATATATAGAGAGAGCACTTAACTAAATTTAAGTTTTCTAGCCCCTTCAGCAGTCTTCATAGCTTCCATTTCCACAGTTCATTTTAGAACAGATTTCTGTGCTTGTTTCAATGTTGGTGAAGAAAGAAGACAAAATCTAAGCCAACCATTATACATGGACTGATAGAGGGGGAAGCAGTCCTTTTATAGTAATAAAAATTAGGCCATATTTTGAGAGAGACTCAGCTTGTAACCCCGCTGAAAAGCAGCATTCCAGACAAACCCTTTGAGAGTTTTGAAGTGTGGAGTATTGGCAATTCCCCCTCTTCAAGAATGTGAATGCTTCACACAGATGCCATGTGAAGTAATCTGGTAAAGAAAAGCAACCCAAGAAGGAGGAAGACAAGCAGGCTGATAGAACTGAGCTCCCAGATTTCAATTGGTGTGGATTCTCTCAGCCAGGGGTAGAGGTGGGGAGTACCAAAGATAGAAACATAGAAGTCTGACGGCAGAAAAAGACTTCATGGTCCATCTAGTCTGCCCTTATACTATTTTCTGTATTCTATCTTAGGATGGATATATGTTTATCCCAGGCATGTTTAAATTCAGTTACTGTGGATTTATCCACCATGTCTGCTGGAAGTTTGTTCCAAGGATCTACTACTCTTTAAGTAAAATAATATTTTCTCATGTTGCTTTTGATCTTTCCCCCAACTAACTTCAGATTGTGTCCCCTTGTTCTTGTGTTCACTTTCCTATTAAAAACACTTCCCTCCTGGACCTTATTTAACCCTTTAACAGATTTAAATGTTTCAATCATGTCCCCCCTTTTCCTTCCGTCCTCCAGATTATACAGATTGAGTTCATTAAGTCTTTCCTGATACATTTTATGCTTAAGATCTTCCACCATTCTTGTAGCCATTTGGACCCGTTCAATTTTGTAATTTCAAATAGCAAAATACTCATCATATGCATGGAAAGCCATCTTCTGGAGCATGCAGGATGTCACTACATGTTAAGCCAGCATTCTGCTTCCTGCTATTTAGAATCAGATATATGTTTACTTCAAAGGAGTCACATTCAGGGGTGGGTTCTGGATTCTTCTACTGCTGGTTTGCTCAGGGACGCACTGCACGCATGCACAATACTAATTAAAAGCTTCTGCACATGCGCAGAAGCAAAAAACAAGATGGCGGCACCTATGGAGGCACCAAGAGAACCAGCTCAGGGGCGTGGCAAGCCTGGGTCACTGGAACCCAGGCCACCAAGTTACTAACAGTTCTATAGAACTGGTCCAAACTGGTAGGAATGCCCCTCCAGTCTGTACCTCTGCAACCTCAAAGAAACTACTATATATATAGTATATATATATATATTTATTTACAAATATAATACATGGTACATAGAATACAAAAAAACAATACATTACATTACATCCAGTAAGAAAATTAAGAAACACTGAAAACAAAAACAAAAAAGAAAAGAAGAAAGAAAGGGAAAAAAATGAAACCTATATATTAAAATAAAGGCGTGTACAGGATCAGTATCTATATTCTTCCGAAACTATGTAAATTTTCTTTAGATTCAGTAACAGTTTTTATCAAAAAGGAAAGAAAAGAAAAAGACAATTTGATTTTTTTTTTTTTTACATTCAGCTCACTTGGGAAAGCCTAATAATATCTTACTTGCTCTTTTTGTTTTCATCAGGGATATATGTATATATAAATTTTACATGTTCATATTGTAATTAGCGAGGATTTTTTCTTTTTTCTAACCAGTGGTAGAGTAAATTCCAACACTCATAGAATTGTGAGTCATCTTTACCTTTAATTTTTAGGGTCAGTTTAGACATTTCTGCACATTGAGTTATTTTTTCTAATATCAATTCGTCTTGGGGGATTTCTACTTTTTTCCACATTTGAGCAAAAGCTAGTCTTGCTGCAGTAGTGATGTGAATAATCAAATAAATATGATGTTGGTTAAGTTGTTGGCATATAATCCCTAGTAGAAAACATTCTGAACTTTTTTCTATGGATATCTCTAGAATTTCATCGATCCACAACCCGATTTTTTCCCAATAGATCTGCGCTTTCCTGCACTGCCACCATGTATGGTAGTACGATCCGTACTCTTTGCTGGAAGTGTCAAGGAAACTACTTGATGTGTTCTGCTTCTTATACCTGTTTAGTGAGCGAAAAGTTATGATATTCCTTACTTTCAGAAAACTAATACTGAATCATAACGTTTCATTTTCAAAGACATAAATTGTAAAGTAAAATAAAATCCTGTGAGATTAAAAACATTCTAAGAATATTTTACTCTTAAGATATATCTAGGGCATACCTCAAGACAGAAATGTAGCATTTATTTATTTATTTAATGAATGTATGCACTCACACAGAATGTATTATACATAACAAAGAATAAAAAAAGAAATCACAACCAATATAAGTCAATTAAAAGCCAGTAATAAAAACAATTGTGCCTAGCAAGTGGTAAATAATAATAAATGATGGATAACCTTTAGAGTCGGACTTCTCTAGGTCCTATCAGCCAAGCAATGCCGGCTGGCGGGTCCTAGGGGAAGGGCCTTCTCTGTGGCAGCTCCAACCCTCTGGAATCAACTCCCTCTGGAGATTGACACTGCCCCCACTCTCTTGGCCTTCCAGATGACTTTAAAAACTTACCTTTGCCCACAGACTTGGAGCTATTGAGCTCTAATACCTTGCTCCGACTGTTAGCATGATTGTGGTATGAATGAGTGTGGTTGAATGGTTTTCTAATATGGGGGGGTTTAGATCACCTTTTGAACTGTTTTGTGTTTCCTTTTATTATCTCTCTCTCTATCTATCTAACTATCTATCTATCTATCTATCTATCTATCTATCTATCTATCTATCTATCTATCTATTCAATTTTTATGCCACCCTTCTCCTTATATTCAGGGCGGCTTACAACATATTAGCAATAGCACTTTTTTTAACAGAGCCAGCATATTGCCCCGACAATCCAGGTCCTCATTTTACCCACCTCTGAAGGATGCAAGGCTGAGTCAACCATGACCTGGTGGTGAGATTTGAACTGCTGACCTACAGATCTACAGTCAGCTTCAGTGGCCTGCAGTACAGCACTCTACCTGCTGCGCCACCCCAGCTCTTATATGTTGTAAGCTGCCCTGAGTCTTCAGAGGAGGGCGGTATATAAGTCAAACAAACAAATAAACAAACAAAAATCTTCCCCTGACAGTTTGGGAGCTTTAACTTTCTAAACTTGGTACTATAAAAGAACAGTAGCTGTGGTTTTACCCAATGATGGGATTCAGCCAGTTCGCACCAGTTCAGGTGAACTGGTTGTTAAAATACCTGCCCCTCTCCCTCTATCAAAGTAGATCCTGGGCTGTGAGCTGCAATGCAAGGGAGCGGCTGGTGCGAGGGAAGGAGAAGGCCACTTTCCAATCTCTTTCCTTTGTCCTGACCACGGCATTGCCCCTTTCTCCACGGCACCCCCCAGGATCCACTTTGATTGGGGGGGGGAGTAAGTTAACAATCAGTTCACCCAGGGTCAGATTCAGCAGTGGGCTACTAGCTGGAACGCTAAATTGCACTCACCGCCGCAGCTCGTAAGTGCTTGTCGGGCCAGCACGATTTTGCTTCTGAACCTGTGGAGGTAGCAAAATTGCGCATGGAGCCACAGGTGCCCCCATGTTTCGGCATGCGCAGAAGCAAAAGAAACTCGCTGAAACATGGAACACCTGCGACTCCGTGCGCAATTTTGTTACCTCCACAGGTTCAGAAGCAAAATCGCGCTGGCCCTGCAAGAATTTACGAGCCGTGGCGGTGACCACAATTTAGCATTCCTGCTAGTAGCCCACCGCTGGTCAGGTTGACCATCGCAGGAGGCTCATCCTGCATGTGCGATGGACCTGGAGGATGGGGATAGGCCACGCCTCCCACAACAACCAACCTGACCCTGGGTGAACTTGTTGTCAAATTATTTGAGTCCCATCGCTAGTTTTTTCCTATTTTTTAATAATAATAATTATTATTATTATTATAATAATAATAATTATTATTATTATTATTTATTGGATTTGTATGCCGCCCCTCTCCATAGACTCAGGGCGGCTAACAACAATAATAAAAACAACATGTACAGTCCAATAGTAAAAACAACTAAAAACCCTATTATAAAACCAAACATACACACAAACATACCATGCATAATTTGTAATGGCCTAGGAGAAAGGGCTATCTCAACTTCCCCATGCCTGGCGGTATAAATGAGTCTTGAGTAATTTACAAAAGACAAGGAAGGTGAGGGCAGTTCTAATCTCCAGGGGGAGTTGGTTCCAGAGGGCCGGGGCCGCCACAGAGAAGGCTCTTCCCCTGGGGCCCGCCAAACGACATTGTTTAGTCGATGGGACCCGAAGAAGGCCAACTCTGTGGGACCTTATCGGCCGCTGGGATTCGTGCGGTAGTAAGCGGTTCCGGAGGCAATCTGGTCCAATAAGTATATGTGTATTCACTGTTGAGGTTTTTGCTAACAAAATGCTACGGTAGCTGAAGTGGGGGAATCAAACAAAGGCTGCATCTCAACGCTTTAGAAGAATCACATATGGCGATTCACAGATGCTGTAAAGTCACTAGAAATTAGTGTTAACACCCAAAAGCAAACCAAATTTGCCCTGCTGAAATTCAACATTTTTAACCTGAAAAAAAGTCATTTTTTTAGTGTAATTTCAGGGATAACCTTGATCCACCAATTCGATAATTCAATTTCTTGGAGGAAACTGCTACTATAATAGAAGATATACAGTGCTGCAGTCTCATAAATATCTAGTATAATCCACAATGATATAACATATGCCAGGGATAATTATAAAAATAGGTGGTGGATTTGTTTGAAATCAAGTCTTACTTGTATTGGCTTGAAAAAAAAAAATTTTTTGTTAGGACACATGAAATATGATCCGAGTTTTAATTCTGGAAAGGAAGCATAGAGACACAGAAGTAGGATTTGGAAGGAGGATACAGTGGTATCTCTACTTATGAACTTAATTCGTTCTGGACCAGGTTCTTATGTAGAAACGTTCTTAAGTAGAAGCAATTTTTCTCATAGGAATCAATGTAAAAGCAAATAATGTGTGCAAACCCATGAGGAAAAAAATAAAAGCTCAGAATTTGGGTGGGAGGTGGAGGAAGAGGAAGAGAAGGAGGAAAGTCGCTGCTGAAAGAAGAAGGTGAAGTGAGGGGAATGAAAAAAAATCCAAAATTTTAAGGGTTAAAAAAAAAGAGGGATTCTGAGGCGGGGAGAAGGAGCACGCGCCTCAAAAAAACCTGGCTGAGGCTGCCTCCCATTCACTGCCTCCCATACACTGGCTGCTGCTACTGCTACCTGCTTCCTCTTCCTTCCCATGCTGAAGGGCTCCCCTCTCCTCTCATTCTCTTGCTTTGTAGCCGGCACCTTTCCTTCGCTGTGGTGACTCCTCGGCTGCCCAGAGCAAAGGGAGCGTTTCTTCTCTCTGGGCGCTGGCAGAAGTTTATTCCCTGTCCAAGCACCCAGAGAAATAAAAATGCGTTCACTCTGGACTGCGAAAGCCTCCTTAAGCGCCACCGAAAGGCTCCTCTGACAGTCAAGAAAAGCCTAAAATGGCCGGGATTAAAGGGGGAATGGCAGGAAACTGGCTGGGCCTTCATGCCGCTCTGAAATTTCCTGGGAAAGTTTTCCGGCCTTGGGTTCTTAAGTAGAAAATAGTTCTTAAGAAGAGGCAAAAAAATCTTGAACACCCGGTTCTTATTTAGAAAAGTTCTTAAGTAGAGGCGTTCTTAAGTAGAGGTACCCCTGTATTTGTAATTCATGGTTAAAAATGACGGATCCCTGGCGCTGGGTTGTTTTCTTGCAGACATTTCACTGACGCACTCTTGATGTTACTTAGTTTGGGAAATGAAACATATGCAAGAAAAAAATCAAGTTCAGAGTGCATCAAGGAGCCCTCAGAAATAAGATTTTCCAAAAAAAATATCAAAAATAATAGAAATATAAATAAAAGGAGAAAGCTTCCTTATATAGATAGAATAGAATAGAATAGAATAGAATAGAATTTTTCTATTGGCCAAGTGTGATTGGACACACAAGGAATTTGTCTTGGTGCATATGCTCTCAGCGTACATAAAATAAAATATACATTTGTCAAGAATCATGTAGTACAACACTTAATGATTGTCATAGGGGTCAAATAAGCAATGAAGAAGCAATATTAATAAAAATCTTAGGATATAAGCAACAAGTTACAGTCATACAGTCAACATGGGAGGAAATGGGTGAAAGGAATGATGAGAAAAACTAGTAGAATAGAAGTGCAGATTTAGTAGAAAGTCTGACAGTGTTGAGGGAATTATTTGTTTAGTAGAGTGATGGTGTTCGGGAAAAAACTGTTCTTGTGTCTAGTTGTCTTGGTGTGCAGTGCTCTGTAGCGACGTTTTGAGGGTAGGAGTTGAAACAATTTGTGTCCAGGATGTGAGGGGTCAGTAAATATTTTCCCCGCCCTCTTTTTGACTCGTAAATATAAAACTTTTCTTATTCTTTCATACATGGTTCATCAGCCAGCAACCTATCTCAGAACTGTTTATAACCCCAGATTCCATAGTCATCAAATTCCGGGATTCTGTAAAATAGGCACATGCAAAGATTAGTTTTATTCTGACCCCTCCTCTATAGTTGCTAAGCATTTCAATTGTTCAATTAGATTTTTTTTAGAAGAAAAATCCTAGTTAAGCATTCAACACTCTAACCATTTTCCCACACTTCACTCTTTCTTAATTAATATTCTTAAACAGCTAGTAGTTGGCTATAATTAGAATGGTAGATGGTTCTTGGATTTAGTCACTCTTATTAGCAAAGGATAAAAATATCCTAATATAATATCTCGTCAAAAGTGGGCTTTAGAGGGTGCTGTTGCATTTGGTGTGTTAAAAAAGTAAGAAAGAAATCTGAGAACAGCAGATCTATTATCTTCATTGTATTATGCTTGCTAGTCTCATAAACTGTAAAAGCATGAATTTCTGTTATAAAATTCAGTGATTACTTCAAGATGTTAACGCTTCTGTTCTGCTAGTGATGCAATTGTTCAGGCTGTAGCAATTGCTTGCCTCTTATCACTTCAAGAGAGAGAGAATTAAAATATTTTAGACGCATTAGCAGCCTTGGCCGAAAAAGTTGAATAAAAGTTTATGCTCAGAGAACAACCTACTCTTTTCACTTCTTTTTACTAATACCAATAGATATTAGTGAAAAGAAGTGAAGAGAATATGTTGTTCCCAATAGATATTAGTGTTCAGGAATTCTATCTGAAATTCAAATGCATTACCACTTTATTTGTACAATATATTATAAAAATTGTTTTATACAGATGTGTTTTTCTCCCTGAATTTATTTTAGGAGTATTCTTTAACTGTGGTACATGGTAATCTGAACACTTAAATATGATGAGGATTGTCATTGTTATGGATAGACTTAAGAATATTCCTTTATTTATTTTCCCTTATATAAGTTGGAAGCTTAAACAAGAACAAACATTTCTTAAAATTTATCTAATCTATTAAGTATAAACTTTCATGGTTTAAGGATCCTATCTTCCATTTATGGCTTTTGAAACAGCAAACAATATATGTTTTTATTTATTTTGATCAATTTGCAGTCAATCTTATGTAAAAGTTAAAAAAATAATAGCATTTTTATGTTTTCAACCATAATATTCAGAGCTTGGGTGGCTGGTGGGAACTAAATTTCTTCAACACTGTAGGATATTTAAAACACAGGTTTTTGAATTTTATCAGTGTAGATAATTTTATAACCTTGTGCAAAATTGAGAATATAATATATAATTGATATATATTGATAGTTATTTTCTCTTGGTGCATAATATTAGTTTTAATTTTTGCTTTCATCATGACACTACTTTGCTAGAGAAGGGGAGATTCAGTTTTAAAATATTATTATTCTTTCCAAATTAATTTTCTCAATTTTGCATAAGGTTATAAAATTATTTACACTGATAAAGTTCAAAAACCTGTGTTTTAATTATCCTACAGTGTCAATGAAATTTAGTTCCCACCAACCACCCAAGCTCTGAATACTATGGTTGAAAACATAAAAATGCTATTATTTTTTTTAACTTTTACTTTAAAAAAAAAACCCTTTAGAAGTTGGGTGGCTGAATTCTAACTCCATGTTTCTCTGACATTTTATATTTTCTTTCATTTCATCTTCTCAGCTACAGTGAGTAAATGCGGCTATATTTATATCTCTGGTTCCATTCCAGATGGGACATTAATAGCTATATAGCTTGCAGCTGCACACAAAAAATATTATAGGCTGGGCTCTTCTCTCCCTCTCTACACATTATAAGTTCTGTTCCATTTTGTTATGTTTCTAGTTTTCATTGTTTTTATAAATCAGAAATGGAGCATCTCTCTCCCCCCCCCCCCACTCTACAATCTTCCTTTATTCCAGATCCAATGGCTTCTATGCTACCACACAGCACCACGATTCTCCAGAGATTTTTGAGAACAGGAGGTGAATCAAAGGAGCAGAGCTGTAGGGATTTTTGTTTGATTCAGGTTTATTAACTCGAGCATACGCTCTCTTTCTCAAATTTGTTTTCTCAGCCGGTGGCACATTGCACCACTGCCCAGTGCCATCAGTCCTGTGGAGAGCCGTTTTGTAGTGAATCTCAAGGCATCTTTAAAATAAGATGAAGGCAACAGAAAAAGAAAAAAGAAAAAATATTCCCTTTTAATAGCAGCTTAGAATCAGAGGTTTGGTGTTTTCTTAATATGTTGGAATATGTACTGTATAAACATGGCACATTCCACCTACTGAAACATTTGCTGGAACAGCTCACAAAAGGGAATTGCCCCTTTAATTATTTTTCCTTACCCTATGAACTTCCAGCCTGATATATCATCTCATTCTTCTTCTTTTTTTCCCCTCCCTCCTGCTAATACATGCGAACAAGGCTGTGCTTTTTCTAAGCAGAAAGGTTTTTCCCCTCAGTTTTCATAGTTATGTACTGTATTTCCTACACCTCGATTTCATTTCCAGACAATATTTTCCTTCCTGAAGCACAATTGCGTTAATTTCTGTTGCTGCTGCATTTTATGACTTTCAGTATAGGTTATCCTCGACTTATAACAGTTCATTCAGTGACCATTCGAAGTTACAACCAGGGGGTTCGGGAGAACCTCTAGCTAAGATTCTGTGCAGTTCGCAGAACACCCATAATGCACTCCTGGCTGGCCCCACACACCCTGCTCCTTCCCTCTCAGTAGTTCCTACATAGCTGGTTTAAGTGCAGGACACAGGCGGAGGCACAGGGAGGGGAAATAACGGGCCTACTGGAAGTTTGGAACCACCAGAGGGCCTCCAGAGTCCTGGGGTAGGCCGTTTTCAACCTCCGGGAGGCTTGAAGGAAGCCTCTGAAGCTTGGGGAGGGAAAAAACAACCCCCACCATGGTGCAGGAAGTTGACTAGACCGTGCCCACCATGGCCACGCCCACCCAGCAACTGGGCAGAGAACCCCTTGATAAAAATTTTGAAGCCCATCTCAGTTGCAACAGCACTGAAAAAGTCAGTCATGACCAGTAGCGGTATAGTCAACGCTATTGTACTGGTAGCAAAAATTGAGCTGCGCGCACAGCTCCCCGTCTCAGGCATGTGTGCAGGGCTGAATGAGATTTTGCTTCTGAGCATGTGCATGAGGGGATGTGCCTGAGAGAGATTTTGGTGATTTTTTTTGCTTTTGCACATGATGATGATGATGATAATAATAATAATAATAATAATAATAATAATAATAATAATAACAACAACAATAATAACAACAATAATAATAACTATTAGTAGTATTAGTATTAGTATTAGTAGTATTTATTAGATTTGTATGCTGCCCCTCTCTGAGGCTCCGGAACGGCTCACAACAAGCAAAAACATCATATACAAATCCAATATTAAAACAGTTTTAAAAACCCTTATTAAAAAACAATCATACAACCCGAGCAAATCATACATAAAACAAAACAGCTAAGGGTATATTAATTTCCCCATGCCTGGTGACATAGGTGGGTTTTCCCTCCCTTACTAAAGGCAAGGAGGGTGGGGGCAGTCCTAGTCTCCACGGGGAGTTGATTCCAGAGGGCTGGGGCCACCACAGAGAAGGCTCTTCCCCTGGATCCTGCCAGACGACATTGTTTAGTCGACAGGACCCGGAGAAGGTCATAAACTATATAAGCCTGGGGAAAATGTCTTCAATTCCCCCATGCCTGACAGCAGAGATGGGTCTTAAGAAGTTTAGGAAAGGCAAGGAGGGTGGGGGCAGTTCTAATCTCTGGGGGGGGAGCTGGTTCCAGAGGGTTGGAGCCGCCACAGAGAAGGCTCTTCCCCTAGGTCCCACCAGACGACATTGTTTAGTCGATGGGACCCAGAGAAGGCCAACTCTGCGGGACCTAACTGGTCGCTGGGATTCGTGTGGCAGAAGGCGGTCTCGGAGGTATTCTGGTCCGATGACACGTAAGGCTTTATAGGTCCTAACCAATATTTTGAATTGTGACCGGAAACTGATCGGCAGCCAGTGCATGCTGCGGAATATTGACGAAACATGGGCATATCTGGGAAAGCCCATGATTGCTCTCGGAGCCGCATTCTGCACGATCTGAAGCAAAAAACTCACTGAAATCTTTCACATGTGTGCGTCCCCTCACAAGATTCTGCTTCCTGCACAGAAGCAAAATCTTGTTCAGATTTTGTGCATGCATGCATGCATGCCAATGACATAGAACGGCACGCGCAGCGCACTGGGAGAGGCAGGAGCAACAAGCTCCACCTGGTCATGACCATTTTTCACACTTAAGGCCATTGCATCATTTCCAGGGTCACATTTCCAAAATTCAGATGCTTGGCAATGGATTCATATTTATGACCGCTGCTGTGTCCCAGGCTCACGTGATCCCCTTTCGTGACCCTCTGTCTAGCAAAACAATGGGGAAGCAAGATTCACTTAACAACCCTGTTACTAATTTAACAAGTGCAGTGATTGTTGGGTTTAACCACTCTTCCACATGCTTGCACTGTCTTGTAAACACATCTCTATGGTCAGGTCGCAATTAATTGACCAGTGTGTCACCTTTTGATGACCAAAAGGGGCAGGTACTCTACAGACTATATAAACTTCTGCAGAGTAGATGTTCCTCCCTTTCTGATCCTCTTTTGCCCCTGATGACCCTTCTTTTTCACCTCCTTCTACCTCCTGTGTGCTCCATTGTCCTCGGCTGAGGACACATGTGTGAGATGAAATCCAAAGCCATCCTCACACATGGGACCATCCAGAAGTTATTAATATGGACTGGAATATAAGCTTATCTGCCTGCAATCTGTAATTGCATGAATCAACAGAATTGTAAGTAAAGATTGTACTTTTTATCTTTATGAAGGAATGATCATTCATTGTTAACAAATGGGATTCTGAGCCATGTGTTGATTTCTTGCCATGCTAAATCCACTGCAAATTAAGCCAGCTGAACTCTGCTAATACTAATAATATTAATAGTAATCAAAATACCCAGCAGTGATTCCCTTAACAACTGTGTCAAGGAAGATCACAAAATGGAGTAAAATTCACTGAACAAATATCTCGCTTAGCAACAGAAACTCTGGGTTCAATTGAGGTCATAAATCAAGGACTACCTGTACAATAAAAACCTCTTCTAAAAAGATGGGGAGGGGGTTGCCCCTTTTTGGAAATTCTACTTCCCAAAAACACACAAGCAGAAAATGAAAATCTCATGTACTGTATTTTCTTTATCCATCTCTTGTTGTTCCTCCACTCATCCCCCACAACCCGTTCACCTTAGGGCCTTCTTAACAGAGTCCCAGTGTTACCTTTTATGAACATTGCAGCAAGATATGAAACCCAGCACAGGTTTAATTTATTTTTACATGCAATAATTTGATCCATAGGAGCTGTGAGACTGACAGCAACAGCCAATGGACTCTGCTGGAGTTCTTCTCAGTGGTATAATAAGCAGTCAGAACAAAGGCATTGAGTGAGCTTGCATGTCTGTTTAAATCTTCACAATCCATTGAAGGCAATAATTTGGATACTTCTGACTCCTGTAGGAGTAATGTAGTCTTGAAACTTCCATCACTATTATTATAAATCTTTATATAGGTGGACAGCAGCTGAGAGTAGGGACTTGCCTAAGCTCAATGACTTCCTGATCATTTCCCATCTTAGTCATTAGCTGACCAAGCAACTGTAACACCCAAAACATTAGGAAAAAACTCTCCAAATGTCATCCACACATTTTTTTTTACATAAGTGAAATTTTTTTAAATGCATTTGGAATGCTTAATGATTTTCAATCTGAATATTCATAAACTATATTTAATGTTAAGTTAACTTGAACAACCATCACACGTTTCAGAAAGTATCGACTAAGAGTTCAGAACAATTACGGTGATACCTCATCTTACAAATGCCTCATCATACAAACTTTTCGAGATACAAACCCGGGGTTTAAGATTTTTTTACCTCTTCTTACAAACTATTTTCACCTTACAAACCCACCGCCGCCGCTGGGATGCCCCACCTCCGGACTTCCATTGCCAGCGAAGTACCCGTTTTTGCACTGCTGGGATTCCACTGAGGCTCCCCTCCATGGGAAACCCCACCTCTGGACTTCCATGTTTTTATGATGCTGCAGGGGAATCCCAGCAGGGGAATCCAGCACTGCAAAAACGGGTGCTTCGGTGGCAACGCAAGTCCGGAGGTGGGATTTCCCAGCAAGGGGAGCCTCAGTGAAATCGCAGCATCACAAAAACACAGAGGTGGGGTTTCCCATGGAGGGGAGCCTCAGGGAAATCCCAGCAGTGCAAAAACGGGCGCTTGGGTTAGCAAAAGGGGTGAATTTTGGGCTTGCACGCATTAATCGTATTTTCATTGATTCCTATGGGAAACATTGTTTCGTCTTACAAACTTTTCACCTTAAGAACCTCGTCCCGGAACCAATTAAGTTTGTAAGACAAGGTATCACTGTATTGGGAACACCTTGGGGGGGGGGGGTTTCAACCGATATTTTTTTTAAAGTCTTTTCGCTCAAAAAAAAAAAATCACACATTTAAAAAGTTCTGTCCACCAGTACAAAGTAAAACCATGTGCAACTGATTTCATAGCCTGCAGCTAAACACTTCCTTCAAAAGTTTTGCCCAGTTTCATTATTTACTCATGTCTCAAGTGAATCATGCAAAACTATATTTTGGCTCTTAAATCATCCTTTCCCTTTCTTCCCAGCAGGGTGACCGTGCTTCAGGACCTGATGGGTAGAAGAAGACGAGGGAGGAGGTAAAGGAAATAATGAATTCACTCCACCCTTCCAGGCAGAAGGAAAAAAGCTAGCAATCAGTCAGATGCAAGAAGGTCAAATTAACAATAACAAAAGGTACCGTATAATGAAGTGATGGGTGTAGCCCTGTCATGGATGCCAGAATACTTTGCCAGCAGAAACAAGAATGAACAGCTAGATAGATGATGTCATTGTGAAATGAATTTTAATTTCCTAAATGCAGGTGAATTTTCTCTTAGAAGACACGTTTGTCCCATCAGTGCATCAACTTAATTTCAGTCCTGTTTCATCATTGTCAGAACTTACCTTATTAAAGCTGAACAATATAATTCAAATGTATACTGTACATGGTTTTCTGGATATGTTTGAAAGGAAGACTATGGGAATGGGCTAGAGGGATACGTTGTGTGGATTGGCAACAGTTTCACTGCATCTGGATTCAGGTATTTATTATTTATTCAAGCAATTCAAGATCATCACATATATGAGCTCTCCTCAAAGCAGGTCTATCAATTGCTTTCAGGATAAAAATGACTCCAACGTCCTACTGAGAACGTACGTCAGAAATAGATGGCCTGGTGTTCTTCATAGTTTTTGTATTACATATGGATGAACACGTTTTCCCATGTGAACTACTGTATCTACTATGAACTTTGGAGATGAAAAGGAAGATATTCTTGTAATATACACATGTAGCACATAGTCCCTAATACAGCGATGGGCTCCTACGGGTACAGTTAGGTACGCAGGACTGATAGAAAACATTTGAATTTATTTTTTTTCCCCTTCTGGGCTCTGGGTATGTTTTTCCTATCACAGTAAATGAGTTTGAATGTGTATAATTTTTGAAATGTGTACATACAGTTTATATAGTAGATAATGTATATTTTTGTGTGCTTGTGTGAAATATGTATGTACACATATGGCATATATACATAGAATTAAATATTATATTTTGGATGTTCAGTAATAGTAAATAGGGAAATTTTTATCTCTTTGAGGTGAGGAGAGGCCAGGCACCCTAACTCTAACCCAAACCCTTGATGTGAGTGACGTCAATTTGGCCACCTTTAAGCCAGTCACATGACCTTGAAGCCAACCCCCAGTCACATGATCATTAAGTCACTCCCACCTGGTCAGATGGCTGACAAGCCACACTCACAAAATAAGCCACACCCCCAATATTTTCAGCTCTTCACTGCCCTAATAGAATTGGGGATTGAACTGAATTCACTTTTAGTTCCTTACAGTGTCATTCTTTATTCAAACTCTGTTGCAATTCTTTGGGTTTTCTCTTTGAATTCACCATAATTTCCAAAATGCAATGGTGATGTAACATTCCCCCACACAGAGACAGACACAAATCCTGACCTCTATATTCATGTTTTTGGGACTCCTTGCAAGGAGGACTTACCATTTGTGGCATTTCTTGGAATTATTGTATGACCACACCACATTACATGTCTCGTGAATAAATGAGACATCTTGGAATCTTTGCTTCATTGATAGATCACTTTAACCATCTGTTTTTAATCCTTTCATTTCCACACTGTCACCAGTTAAGGTTTGGAAGCTGATGATATGTGACAAGGGCATTCTGTATTTGGTATATAATGCCTCTGAGATAGACTCACACACAGAGCAGTTGTAGATTCTGAATTAGTCTGTGCACACACTTGCACGCACAATGCCTTTGTGCATGCATAGAAGTGTCCAGGGACAATGGGAGGAGCCTCCTGCCACCACCGCTATGGGTTCTGAGAACTGGTCCAAACCGGGAGCAACCCACCGCTGACACAAAGGCATTTAAATTACAATTAGATAAATGAGTTCCGATACTTTTGTCATTACTCTTATTTTCCCATTTTTAAAAAATATAGTTAGGAGACAAAACAACACAATTTCAATTGAAAAGAATTCATCTGAAAACAACAAATATAAATCAATCTAACACATCGGAAGCTAAAACATATTCTACAGATCTGTGCAGCAATTCAGATCTGAAGAGGAAAAGGTGATTTAGGGGACACATAGGTCACAAACCTGTTGGCACCTGCATAAATGAAACACAGGTCTTCTTGGGATTGCTCAGAGGCAGCTATGCTGGCCAGGGAAAGGACACAGCCTTAAGACAGTTGTCAGCAGATATGACACGAGCATCCCCTCATTTTGTCAGCCATATTTTCCCCTTCAGATATGGGTAACCATACTTATGGTAGGACTACACATGTTTTGAAAATGATTGTGAATAATCGCTCTGGATCTCACACAAGAGGATTAATTAAAACAGCCTCTCTAATTTTCAGCCTGTAACGCAAACATAAAGCAACATGTGCTGCTATAAAGAGTTGATTCATTAATTTTCAAAACATTAGCAGCCTGACTTTATTTAAGTAGTTAGCGACCTCCTTGCTTTTTCTGTAAAATAACTCTCTCATTTTCAGGTAATCTAGTTCAGGTTTGACTTTTATATGACAGAAACATGGAAATAGAAGGAGAATGGTATCATGACATGACAATGCCTTCTCCATCTTCTGTCTGCCACCAGCCCTCCAATTCCATTGGCTTCCATATTCTATGTGGAAAAAGAGGGATCAACAATGCAATCAGGCATCTGCAGCTAGGTATTACTGGATAAATGAAATTTATTGCCTTTGCAGTTGTACATTAAAGCCTTAGGATAAATGTGGGTGTTTAATTTAGGAGAACTGCAGAACATAGAAAAAGGAACTGCAAGTAGTGATGGGCGAACCCAACGGTGTTCGGGCTCGGCAAGTTCGGACAAACTACGCAAAATTCGGCCGAACCCGAACCGAACCCGAACCCAAACGGGGAATCCCACCAAGAGATTCTGGGGGTGGAGCTTTGACGTCACGTTATACCGGCAGGTTGCTAAGGACGCCAAGGTAATCACTTCCTAGATTCCATGGAATCCAGGAAGTGATCACCTTGGCGTCCTTGGCAACCTGCCAGTGATGTCAAAGCTCCGAACGCCGAACGCGACCCCGAACTTTGCCCGAAGTTTCAAAAAAAATTGGGTTCATGTTCGGCATACCAAACACCGTAAAATTCTGTACGGACCCGAATTGTGCGGGTTCGGTTCGCCCATCACTAACTGCAAGGTTGGCACAGTACTCTGTGCCACAGCAGAATGGAAAGATAACACTCCATGATGAATGGCACATTCTAAGCCATAGCGTCAGTAATGGGCTGCAGCAGGTACGGTCAGGTGTGCAGTCCCAGTTGGAAAAAACAGTGATGCGCATACATTTCCACATTCCCAGCATGTGCACGTGCATGCCCACATGAGATTTTGCTTCTGCCCATGTGCATAAAGGGAAATCTCACACGAGAATGCTCATGCACATGAGATTTCACCGATTTTGGCAGGGGTTTTAGCTTCCGCGCATACAAAATGCGTGGAATCGGCAAAATCTCTCCCACACAAGCATCGACAAAATCTCACACACGTCGCGCATTATTTCACTTCCTGCACAGAAGCTGGCGACGGGCATGTAGATGATGTGATCACTCTGAACCAACAGTTGATAAAACAGGAAATAACAGATAAGTATATAGGGACATGAACTTACCAAGAATTAGGGTATTCATTCAAAGAGCATCTTTTTCCATTTCAATAAAGAAGGAAAGAGAGGGAGGAGAATTGTTAAAACTATCCATTGTCTTCCATTAGGAAATCAAAATATTAGTATATTTGTGCAGACATTCGATTGTGGGGTCAGAGACAACTTCCCTAGAAATGTCATGTCTGTTCTTTTTATTATTAATTGCTTGGCTGAAAACAATTTGTCTTTTAAAGAATGCAGGATAAAAAAAAATAGTCGAAATCTACTGTCTGTTGTAAACTAGTGTAATGAATGGTGAGGTCTGTTTTTCCTCACAGCCCTATCACACTTTCTCTTGCATCCAGCATCAAATTTGCCCTGGGAATAAAGAATGGAAACTCTGCGTTTATCAGAGGAAGATCGTCACAAATTAGTCAGCAATGAAACATACTGATAGACGTTCACCTAGAAAGCAAAAGAAAAAGAAGAGCAGCCTTTCAACTGCCCCTTTAGTTTTGGGAAAGATTGGAAAGAGCTTAAGTTGCTGTGCAAACATGACAAAGGAAGGAAGCCTTCAATGCTTCAATTACAAAAAATAATATCCTCATTTAGCCAAGACAATTCATTCTCCTCAGATGCATTCTGGACTCAAAAACATTGTGCAAGATTACAAATTCATTTATTTTTTTAATTTTTTTTATTTGGGGGGGGGGAAATATTTACAATTATAAATACAGAAAAAAGAGAGAGAGACAGAAAGAGAGAGACAGAGAGAGGAAGAGACAGACAGAGAGAGAGAGAGCAAGAGAGAGAGACAGAAAGAGAGAGAGACAGAAAGAGAGAGAGCAAGAGAGAGAGAGAGAGAGCAAGAGAGAGAGACAGAAAGAGAGAGACAGAAAGAGAGAGAGAGAGAGAGAGAAAGAAAGAGAGAGACAGAAAGAGAGAGGGAGAGCAAGAGAGAAAAAGATTTCTTTTTTGCGAAAAAAATGTTTGCAAACTTTTTTTACCCTCCACCCCACCTCCCACCCCAAATGGTGTCCCTCTTTCCCAATCTTAAAATCTGGTCATTTTAGCCATCACGGATCTAGTATCTTCTTTTTTCTATACAGTGTTCCCTCACTTTTCGCGGGGGATACGTTCCGAGACTGCCCGCGAAAGTCGAATTTCCGCGAAGTAGAGATTCGGAAGTAAATACACTATTTTTGGCTATGAACAGTATCCCAAGCCTTCCCTTAACACTTTAAACCCCTAAATTGCAATTTCCCATTCCCTTAGCAACTATTCAGATTATCACTCACCATGTTTATTTATTAAAGTTTATTAAAAAAAATATTTATTAAAGGCAGACGAAAGTTTGGCGATGTCATATGACGTCATCGGGTGGGAAAAACCATGGTATAGGGAAAAAACCCGCGAAGTATTTTTTAATTAATATTTTTGAAAAACCGTGGTATAGACTTTTCGCGAAGTTCGAACCCGCGAAAATCGAGGGAACACTGTATATATATATATAAAGGATGTATGTATATATGTTCCAGCATAACTCTGTAACGGCTCACGCAATTTCAACTAAATGTGGTATACAGATGACTTATCCTTTGGAAACAAATACTGTACTGTGGGGGTAAGACCCTACATCCATCGATGTGTGTGCGTGTGTGTGTGTGCGAGCGCGCACGCGTGTGTGTGTGTGTGTGTATCTGGCCATTAAGGAGTGCAAACACAGTTTCCTGGAGCACAAGGGAGGGGGAAGGAAGAGGACAGGAATGATGGGCATGGGATTGGGGGGAGTGACTCTCTGTCAGAGGCAGATGGCGCCCCTTGGTGGATTTGGGGCAAAGTGCCAGGATCACAGAAAGAGAAGGAAAGAGGAGCGCATGGAAGGGGGAATGGAGAAGCCAGGGATGATGGGCATGGGAGAAAGGGGAAGAAAGGCCCCTCCCAATGGGTTTCAACTGCTTCAACATCTATAAATACCCAGGCAATGCCAGGTTATCAACCAGTAACAATATAATCTCCTGAGATTAGGATTACCCCCACCCTCCTTGCCTTTCGTAAACTCCCTAAAACCCAACTCTGTCGTCAGACATGGGGAAATTGATTCCCCTGGGCGGTTTCTGTTTTATGTATGGTTTGTATGA
>NC_091952.1:171945616-171970616 GCF_031021105.1 Erythrolamprus reginae
AAGAAAGAAGAAAGAGAGAGAGAGAGAGAAAAGGAAAGGAGGGAAGGAAAGAAAGAAAGAAGAGAAAGAGAAAGAAAATGAAAGGAGGGAGGGAAAGAAGGAAATAAGGGAGAAGGAGAGAGAAAGAAAGAGAAGGAGAGAGAAATAAAAGGAAGGAAGAAAGAGAGGGAGAGAGAAAGAAAGAAAAGGAAAGGAGGGACAGAGGGAACGAAGGAGGGAAGAGAGAAAGAAAAGGAAGGAAGGAAGAGAGAGAAAGAGGGAGGGAGAGAAAGAAAAGGAAAAGGGGAGGGAAGGAAAGAAGAGAGAGAGGGAGGGAGAGAGAAAGAAAAGGAAAGGCGGGAGGGAGGGAAGGAAAGAAGAAAGAAAGAAAGAGAAAGCGAGGGGGGGGGGGAGAAAGCAAAGGAAAGGTGGGAGGGAAGGAAAGAAGAAAGAAAGAAAGAGAGAGAGAGAGAAAGAGAGGGAGGGAGGGAGAAAGAAAAGGAATGGCGGGGGGGGGGAGGGAAGAAAGAAAGAAAGAAAGAAGCCAGACCAAAGCAAAATTCATGTCTTCTGCACCCAAAAATACTTTCGTTTTCGTTACTCTCACCACCGCCGCCACCACCTTTCCCAACTGGGTACCCCGTAAGAAAACAACGCGCGGCCTCTCTTCCTGAGATCTTTCGTGGAGAGGAAAGGAAACTTTTAAAGACGCTTCAAAACACCAAGAGAGGCAGGACGGTCCCCCCCCCCTCTTAAGTCGTGTCTTCGAGTGGCCGGCCAAGCCATTCGTGGGGCCGAAAGAATTGCGCTGTGAGACAACGGGCTGTTTTAACCATCGCCTCGGCGGGGGCTTGGCTTGCGCTCGAAGTCCCGAAGTGGCTACCACCGCTAGCTTTCCCAATTCCCATTTGCCTTAGTCCAAACGCGGACGAGGGGAAACGAGGTTCTCAAATCAACTCGGGGGTCCCCCAACATTGGCAACTTTAAATCCTGCAGGACTTCAAACTCCCAGGATTCAGAATCCTGGAAGTTGAAGTCCCCCAGGCTTTAAAGTTGCCAAGGTTGGAGACCTCTAAAAAAGGGGGACCTCGGGGTTAATGATGACGTCCCTGCATCGCGTGTTCCAAGAGGACCTTTGACATCTGAATGGGTTGTGTGGGCTGACCGCAGGTGGCTAGTAAGGACTATACGGGCACGAAATGTTTTGCCACCTGTTGGGCAGACACGCGTGGCCATCACTGTCTCAATATTTTCAGCTCTGGCTTTGCGGAGTGCTCCGCTCTAAGAAGAGGTGGCACAATTAATGAAATTAATTAATCAATTAATGAATGAAATGGGAACCCAAAGGACTTCCTTTAGATTGCAGGCGAAGTCCGGCTCAAGTCGAACCGAGGTTGTTTGAGCTACAGGGACCCCCTTTTTCCTCTAAACCTCTTTTTAAAAATTGTATTTTATACACTGCTCAAGAAACCATAAAGGGAAGCAACACAATATAACTCCAAGTCAATCAAACTTCTGTGAAATCAAACTGTCCACTTAGCACGCAACACTGATTGACAATCTATTTCACCTGCTGTTGTGCACATCCAACTTTGTACAGAGCAAAAGTATTCAATGGGAATATTTCATTCATTCAGATCTAGGATGGGTTCTTGGAGTGTTCCCTTTTTTTTTGAGCAGTATATTTTTAAAAGGGAGGGTGCGTTGTGTAGTGAAAAGACCTCCACACCGACGTGCCTTGCTGCTTGTCAAAACAACAACAATAATATATGGCAATAGATCGGCCCCAGATTTTACTCATCCTTACGATCCCACGAAATTATAAGGGGGCGGGGGCGGGTTCCGTTTAAAGTACTATCGATTTCAGAAGGCTACGTGATACAAAGTCGGAATCCAACCTGTCTGAGGTTGCTTCTTAATTCAAAACTCGTATTTAAGTCATTCTAATTAGAATGAAACCGGAAACACGACGCGTTTCGTCTTTGGAAAACGCGGGGCTGGCAAAGAAGAGAGAACAGGGCGGCATTATACACTGCTAAAAATTAAATAAAGGGGACACTCAAAGAACACATCCTAGATCTGAATGAATGAAATATTCTCATTGAATACTTTGTTCTGTACAAAGTTGAATGTGCACAGTAGCATTGTGAAATTGACTGTCAATCAGTGTTGCTTCCTAAGTGGACAGTTTGATTTCACAGAAGTTTGATTTACTCGGAGTTATATTCTGTTTATTAAGTGTTCCCTTTTTAAAAAAAGTGTATATATAAACATAAAGAGGATGGGAATCGGGATGTAACTTCTCCAGGCACGGAGGAAGGCTGCGTGGTCCAAAGAAGACTCAGGGAGCGCGCACACCCGATCCTAAAGCAGGCGATCCCCTTCCTTGGGAGAGAGAAAAGCACCTCGGGGCTCACTTTGAGCTGTGCGTCTTATAACTACGACACTGACTGCGAGGGGGAAGGAGGAAGGGAAAGGGAAAGGTAGCCTTCCCCTCCTTGCAGGGTGTTGCGCGGAGAGCTTTGAACAGTGAACGGTGTCCCGGGCGAGGCAGCGATCGATCCTGTAAAGGGGGTGGGGGGGTTCGGTCCCTCCTGGGAGAGCGCGCAGAGGGGATCGCTGAGGAAGGAATGCCATGCCCACGCCTTTCCTATTCTGCAAGGCGTCAAGTCCGACGGATGATGCTCCACTTCAAAAGAAGCCGAGGATAGGATCGAGGCTGGAAGGTTGGTTGGGGTTCGAGCGCGGAGGATCGCGCTGCGCGAAGTCACCGAGATCGCCAAGTTGCTTGTCTCTTGCGCTGGCTTCCTCCGGCAAGGGTTCTTCCCAGCCCTTCCCCCGGCCCTGCTGGATTTTTATTTTTATTTATTGGAGCGCCTCTGCAGCCTTTCCCCACCGCTCTTCGCTCGAGGCCCCGCCCGCCGGGCTGCCGGCCTTCCTCCTTTCCGGCTCCCTCGGCTTTGAGGGAGTCCCGCGTTTACATCACGCAGGGCTTGATGTCCTGGCAGACGGCCTGGTGGTGGTGGTGGTGGTGGTGGTAGTAAGAGCTGCTGGCCGAGGGATGGAAGGACGAGATGCCGTTGAAATTGAGGACGAAATCCTTCCGGTCGCACACCGGGCTGGGGTGGTGCTGGTACCGAGGCAGGCCCACTGCGGGGAGAGAGAGAGAGAAAAGAGGCCAGTTCAAGGAAAATCTCGAGAGGGGAAGAGGAGCATCCATCCATCCTTCCCTCCTTCCCTCCTTCCCTCCTTCCATCCATCCATCCATCTATTTACCTACCCAGCTACCTATCTACTTACCTACCTACCTACCTACCTATCTAGATATCTAAGCCATGCTTCTCCAAATAGACTTATATGCCACTTCATAGTGCTTTTGCAACCCTCTCTGAGCGGTTGACAGAATCAGCATATTGCCCCCAACAATCTGGGTCTTCATTTTACCTGCCTCAGAAGGATGGGAAGTTGAGTCAACCTTGAGCAGGTGGTGAGATTTGAACCGCTGAACTATAGCTGAGGTGAGGCAGCCTGCAGTGCTGCACAGTAACCACTGTGCCCCGCCCAGGGTGAAGGGGAACAGTTATCCTCATGTAAAATGGAGAGATAGGAGTGCACAGGTCAGAGGTCTTCAAACTTGGCAACTTGAAGACTTGTGGACTTCCACTCCCAGAATTCTCTGGGAGTTGAAGTCCAAAAGTCTTCAAGTTGCCAAATTTGGGGACCCCCTGCCATGGGTAAAGGAAAGGAGATTTCCCCCCCTTCCTCTAGGACTTCACTTTTGGAACAGGACGCAAGGAGTCCCGAGGTCAGTGTTCTATGTCAGTGTTTTTCAACCAGTGTGCCGCGGCACACTAGTGTGCCGCGAGACATGGTCAGGTGTGCCGCGAAGCTCAGCTGGCCCGCTGGCTGGACCGGAGGTGCCAGCCCCACGCCCATGTGCGGCGCCAGCATGTATGGCGTCCAGCAGCACGTCCAGCTGCCGCCGTCAGGGCTCCCGCTCGCAGTCAACCGCTCTGCCGCCACCCCCTGGCTACTGCCCAATGCTGCTGTTGCCGGCGTGGTGTAACGAGAGAAAAAGAGAGAGAGAGAAAGAGAGAGAGAAAGAAAGAGAGATAGCAAGAGAGACAGAGAAAGAGAAAGAGACAAAGAGAAAGAAAGCAAGAGAGAGAGCAAGAGGGGGGGAAGGAGGCAGAGAGAAAGACATAGAGGGAGGGAAGGAGGGAGAGAGAAAGAGAGCAAAAAAAGAGAGGAAGGAAGAGAGCAAAAAAGAGAGGAAGAGAGAAAGAAAGAAAGAGGGATGGAGAGAGAGAGAAAGGAAGGAAGAGAGAGAAAGAGGGAGAGAGAAACAGAGCGAAAAGGGAGGAAGAAAGAGATTTTTTTTGTCCAAATTTTTTTTTAGCCCTCCCCCTCCCTCTGGCTCAATGTTCCCCAGGATTTTGAAAATATGAATAATGTGCCACGGCTCAAAAAAGGTTGGGAAACACTGTTCTATGTTGGTTCATACCCCTCACTAGTCCAAAAACCAGAAACAAAACCCCAAAGCCCCACCAACCAACCCCTATGTTCAGAATTATATTAGATCTGAACCAACAAAACCTTTGCCTCTTTCCTCCTTTGCTCCCTGAACTTCTAATAGCAGAAAGTTTGCATTGGTAATTGGAACAAAACTCTTCCAGCCTGGATGGGGGGCTGCAGGGTAGTGCCACCAACTGCACTCTCAAAAAGTACTTGGGGAGCAGCAGCCTCACACTTTCCAGTGACGGATCAGATCCCACAGAGTTGGCCTCCTCCCGGTCCTGTTGGCCAGCTGGCAGGACCAGGGGCAGGGCCTTCTCTGTGGTGACTCCGGCCCTCTGGAACCCACTTCCCCTGGAAAGCTGCACTGCCCCCACCCTCCTGGCCTTCCAAAAGGTCTTAAAGAGATGGCTTTGCCACCAGACCTGGGGCCATTGATGAACATACAGCTTGGCCCGAAGGGATGAATGACTGATGGATGAATGTGTTTCATTTTTGGAGTTTTACTGATTGTATGTTGTTTTTCTTGTTGTAGGCCACCCTGCGTCCATTTTGGAGAAAGGTGGTTTATAGATCTAATAAAATAATTAAAATTAAAATTAAAATTAAAATTAAAATTAAAATTAAAATTAAAATTAAAATTAAAATTAAAATTAAAATTAAAATTAAATTAAAATTAAAATTAAAATTAAAATTAAAATTAAAATTAAAATTAAAATTAAAATTAAAATTAAAATTAAAATTAAAATTAAAATTAAAATAAAATTAAAATTATTAAAATTATTAAAATTATTAAAATTATTAAAATTATTAAAATTATTAAAATTATTAAAATTATTAAAATTATTAAAATTATTAAAATTATTAAAAATTATTAAAATTATTAAATTAAGTTAAATTAATTTTTTTCTGATTCCCCTCCAATCAATCTTTGTGTCTGTTGTGTGCATCTTTGAATGGGGTGGCACTCTTTTTTTAAAAAATTTTTTTAAATTGATTTTAAAATATGGAATATAAAACACAACATACAACAAGTGCTCTGTGATTGGTGCCCACCACCAGACAAACATTCACACCCCACCACCAAATTAGGGGTGTTTCTTATATACAGTATACCATTTTAACTCAAGAGCAAAGGGAGGTGGCACTTTTGGCACCTGCCTGGAGAAATCTCTGCAGTTTTCCTGGCAAGATTTTGGAAGTGGTTTGCCATTGCTTACTTCTTGCAGCTAAGAAGGAGTGACTGGCCCGTGCCTATCTTCCAGGTTTTTTTTAAACATTTTATTCAGATTTTAAAATAAAGTACAAAAAACAAAGGTACCACACATAAGCATACAGTATTTACATTTTACACTTCTGTGTCTTCAGTTGCATTCTTTATGTATTCACGCCACTCTATCTTTTTTCCTTTCAAGCCAATTATAGATGTTTTTCCCATATAGTAAAAACCCTCTTTTTCTTGACAGGTTCTGAGTCTTTTCATTGTCTATCTCCCTGTTCTAGGCCAATGCCTGGATAGCTCACAGAACTGGCAGTCTCTCTTACCAATAGACCTGCTCATTTTGCATTAGATTAGATAGCATTAGATTTTACAGTCCTGCCTTCTTTCTGGAGGTTAAGACTGCATATATACTGCTCAAAAAAAAAAAAATTACTCATAACACATCCTAGATATGAATGAATGAAATATTCTCATTGAATACTTTATTCGGTACAAAGTTGAATGTGCACAACAGCAGGTGAAATTGACTGTCAATCAGTGTCACTTCCTAAGTGGACAGTTTGGTTTCACAGAAGTCTGATTTACTTGGAGTTATACTGTGTTGTTTAAGTGTCCCCTTTATTTTTTTTGAGCAGTGTGTTTTGCACTCCTTTTTTCCTTCCTGGGTTTTTGTGTGTGTGTGTGTGTGTGTGTGTGTGTATATACAAGAGTCCTGAGATAGGCTGGGCTGAATGAGAGTGACTAGGTCAAAGTCACCCACTGTCTCCTCTGTGCCTGAGGTGGAGTTGAATCAGAGTTTCTCCACTTGTTCTTCAACACCTCCATCACCTCTCTGGCTTTCTTGAATGATTTTCTCTTCACTGGTACCAGATTTGGAAGGGAAAGGATTTTGATAGGGGACAACAAGCGAAGTCCCGATGCGAATGGAACATTTCTTCCAACCTTGGCATGGCTGGGCTCTTTGGCTGGCCTGCTCTTCATTACAGGGAACAGGTCGCCAATCAAAAATGTAACCCAACGCCTCCAATTTCTTGAATCGCCCCCCCCCCACCCTCAGGCCTCCATTTAGCGGTTAAACAGGCTGGCTGGGAGGGGAGTCAAACCAATCAAAGGCCCAATCAATCAACCAATCAGTCAGAGGCATTTGGACTCTTGTTTTCATGAAAATAAAATTAAAATTAACCTCATCAAAAGGCAGCGGGCTAAACATCCCTTTGGTTTTGTTAGTCTCATCAAAATCCATGCTTGCAGCTCAAGGTAAAAAATAATGAGAGAAACTGAGGCCAAACATCCCCACCACCACCTTATTTACTCTAAATTTCACACTGGGAGAGAGGAGGGAGTGGGCTAGAAAGATACTGTAGTATTAGTATTTGAGAAGAGCATCACCTGTGCTTAGAATATACCGTAATAGAATTCTTTTTTGGCCAGGTGTGATTGGACCCACAAGGAATTTGTCTTTGGTGCATATTCTCTCAGTGTACATAAAGGAAAATATCCATTTGTCAGGAATCATGGTTGTCAGAGGGGTCAAATGAACAATCAGGAAACAATCAATATTAATCAATAGATCATAAGGATACAAGCAACATGTTACAGTCATACAGTCATAAGTGGAAGGAGATGGGTGATAGGAATGGTGAGAAAAAACTAGTAGTAATAGTAGTGCAGACTTGGGCAGACAATGCTGGTAAGAAGACACAATAGGATGGAGAAGATAGAATGTTTCCATGCTCCACTCCTTCACTCCCCTTCCTTATTTCATTATAATACCATAGGCTTTGGCTGAAGTTAAACCCTAAACCTCAAACATCCATGCAGAAGTAAACACCCAAACTGAAGAAAGCCATGAAAAAGGGAATCTGAACTCAAGTTGGATCCCAGATTTCCTTGGGGCAGCTCAACATCTGTTCAGTCCTAGGAAAGCAATGTGCTTCTTGGTTTGGCCTCTCCTGGGAGAAGACTTCAAAGCTTCAGGAAGAGGTTGTTTTCTTCCTACAGCTCGGATGGAGCGCCTGGCCCCAAATCACCCAGTTGGCTTTCATGTCAGGTCAGGATTAGAACTCGATTTCTCTTAGCATCTAATCCAGAGGTCTTCAAAAGTTGGCCACTTTAAGACTTGTGGACTTCAAGCTCTGCTGGCTTGGAGAATTCTGGGAGTTGGAGTCCACAAGTCTTAAAGTTGCCAAGTTGGAAGACCTCTGATCTAGGTCAATGCCTTTAACCACTACATTAAGAACATAAGAACATAAGAAGAGCCATGCTGAATCGGGCCAAAGCCCATCGAGTCCAGCATTCCGTGTCACACAGTGGCCCACCAATTGTCCATAGGGATCTTGAGCAGAAAGAGAAGGCAAGACCCTCCCTTTCCCTTGACTCCCAACAAGTGGTACCCAAGGGAATCCTGCCTGCCTCAACCAACATAGAGGCAGCACTTGTACATCCATCGCAATAACCACCAATACTGCGACCTGGCCTTATTATCTTGGGAATCGATACCTATGGAGGAGGCAACCAGTTGGAGAAGGCCCTGCTGAAAAAGTTTTACCTAGTCTTGTTTACACAACCTCATGGAGTTCAAGGTAACTTTATACAGGCATTCAATGTCATTCAAATTGTTTTGGGCATGACAATGTATATTAGTAGTTCTACACTCATATGCCAGGCAAATTGAAAAAAAAAATTAGGAGATGCTTTAATGGCTTGGGCTGCAACTGGGTGGAATCCTGCTTGCACCCCATTCCTTGAATCGTTTGGAGCACATAAGACCAAATCTGGCTGCTCAAATATCTCCTTGGTTCCAGCTGGCTAATTTTAGAGCTCGGACTTTGTCCAAAGGAAGTTCCAAGGAAGTTCAGCTGCATGCAAACTTCCAGTCCCAATGCAAATCTGTGTGCTTTTCCCTTCAAAGGTGTGACCTTGTTTCTTATTTCCCACTTGGCCCTTTTCTAAGGTCTGTTTGGCCTGTTTAAGCTTTCCCTGGGAAATCTACCAGCTTTAACAAATAAAGAATGTTTCTTCCTTGATTGAAGGTGGTGCCCACAGTTCCTTACTCTTTCTCCTTAAATCAGAGGCCTTCAAACTTGGCAACTTTAAAACTTGTGGACTTCAACCCCCAGAATTGTGGACTTCAACTCCTAGCTGGCTGGAGAATTCTGGAAATTGAAGTCCACAAGTTTTAAAGTTGTGAGGTTCAGGAAAACCTGCCTTAAATGGAAGCTCTCTTTTCTATTTTTTCTTCTTTTGTTAAAAAGGGAATTTATATACTGTATTTGATATCTCTGACATTTCATATAGAAAGACATATCTTCATGTTGAAGGTGCCACAAAAAAGCCTTTGAGCATCATTATGCAAAGTGGAGATCCTTTGGGGTGTCTGGGGTAAAAAACAGACTCATAGGACTGGGAAGGACCTTCAGAGGTCTTCTAGTCCAACCCTCAGATCCAGACAGGAGACATAGAAACATAGGAAAAAGACCTCATGGTCCATCTAGTCTGCCCTTATACTATCTCCTGTATTTTATCTTAGGCTATATATATGTTTCTCCCAGGCATGTTTAAATTCAGAGACCTAATACCATCCCAGTCTAACAGTCTGTTTTTGGAAATCTCCAGTGATGGATCACTCACAACTCCAGGATGTAAATTATTCCACTGATTAATAGTTCTCACTATTAGAAAATTTCTCTTTCCTTCTAGATTGGACTTCTCTTTTACAAGCTTCCTCCCATTGAGAAGCTCTCTTTTCTTAAATCACCCAACAGGATGCTTATATAGGTATGGACTCTTGACTTCAGAGCCACAGGTCAATCCTATTTAATGTCTGTTCAGAAATCAGTCTTATCAGTAAGGGACTCTCAGAGTAGGAATGCAATTTAGAGGAACTATTTCTTTCTTGCCTGATTTTTTTTGGGGGGACTTATGCACCTCCCTTATGAAACCAGGTTGCAATGCCTTGGTCTCTTCAGCCTTGAAAGACGACATTTAAGGGGTGACTTTATCGAAGTGTATAAAATCATGCATGGGATAGAAAAGGTGGATAGAGGAAAATTATTTTCTCTATCACACAATAGTAGGACGAGGGGGCACTCCCTAAAACTCATAGGTAACAAAGGGAGGACAAATCAAGGGAAATATTTCTTCACCCACAGAGTCCTTGGTTTATGGAATTCACTTCCAGAAGAGGTTGTGACAGCAGGATTAGACAGATTCATGGATGCCAAGTGTATCAGTGGTTATTGAAACTGGATGTCCAGGTGCCGCTTCTATGTTGGTTGAGGCTGGCAGGATTCCCTTGAGTACCATTTGTTGAGGGTCAAGGGAAAGGGAGGGTTTTGCCTTCTCTTTCTGCTCAAGATCCCCATGGACAATTGGTGGGCCACTGTGTGACACAGAATGCTGGACTCGATGGGCTTTGGCCTGACTCAGCATGGCTCTTCTTATGTTCTTGTTGTGGTTGGCTCTGGCCCAACTCCTGCCCCAAGGAATGTGGAGGTGGATGTGGGGGAAACATCCAGATGCCACAGGTCTGTTTTGCTCCCAATAGAATCTCCTGAGGAAGGCTCCTATGATGAAGGAATCGTGGATAGCAGGGAAGGGGGGGGGAGTTTGGCAGACAGCCCAGGAGGAGATCAATTATCCTTATCATCCCTGGATTCTGAACAAGAACTTATGACAGATCTACGCATGCGTAAAGTGATGCATAGGAGAGAACAACTGAAGGATTATTACAGGAGATAAGGGAGGCCACCTGTGGCTGGGTGGGGCTGCTGTAATTAGTGCTACAGATAAAAGAGCAGCGTGCTGGTTTAGCCTCCTGGCAGTTTATCTGATTCACAGTTTCGTCAAGATCATGGTTTTTGCTGTTTCCCTGTTCAAGACTGTGTGTGGACTTTCTGGACTTTAGAATTGGACTCAATTTCCTAGTTATTGGGTGAGAAATTGGAGTGCATTTAACCTGTGCCTTGTGTGTACCAGAAAATTCCTTTGACATTTAAAATGGGAGTTGTTTCTGTTTTTCTGTTGATAAAGACTTTTGGTTTTCCTTCTATCATGTGGTGTGTGTCTTCCTGGACTAATTACCCTGTAATTACGGGCGGTTGGGACACGCCGGCAGAACATGTTCTTATGTTCTTATGCACACATGCCCGCGCACACAGGTATCTACAAAGCTAGCTGTGGTGTTTTGTTTCTGTGTCGCAACATAGCTAAATCAAAAGTTGAAATTGCAAGCAAATCCGTTAAGACCCAGTTACTAAAGAGCAAGACATTGAAGCGATGCTGTACATCAGTGATAGTGAACCTATGGCTGGCACGTGAGCTGCTGCCCTAGCTCAGCTGCAATGTGCACATGTGTGCTGGCCAGCTGATTTTTGGCTCGCACAGAGGCTCTTGGAAGGCATTTTCAGCTTCCAGAGAGTCCCCGGGAGGATGGGAGAGGGTGTTTTTACCCTCCCCCAGCTCCAAGGAAGCCTATCAGGGCCCACCAGAAGTTGGGAAACAGGGGTTTCCAGCCTCCAGAGGGTCTCCAGGGGGTGGGTGAAGGTTCGCCATCACTACCCTACGTCTTTCGCCAAAGCTCAGTTTGGGTCATTTCAAAGGTTTTTCTCCTCTGAGGATTGGGAGAAAGCAGAATTAGCTACTTTTGACTTTTGGCCTGCAGGAAAGGTGAGTGTATTCCATGAAGGACATGGAAGTTATTTCATTCTTTATGGCCTCCATATCTACTTTTCTGCTGGTCCTAAAGCGAGTTGCAACAAGAAAGGAATAAGAACCAACCAAACAAAACTTGGACACCGAGCAGGAGAATCCTTATCAAATCATTAAGTGATTTGGAAGAAAAGTGCAGGATTCAAAATGGATTTTCAAGAAAGGATCCCATTTCCTTTTAGGGAGATTATTTCAGGCTTAAAGGCCTTATTATAAAAGTAAATAAACCCATCGATGGGTTGATCTCGCCTCCTCCTCCCCCCCTCCCCTCAAATCCTGATTTCAAGATAAGCTCCAGTTACCACTTGTGTTAATGGTATTAACAGCACCAGGAATTTTTTTAATGCGTGGAAGCTTCCCTGTTTTGCAACCAGAGTTCTCTCATTTTCGAGGCAGGGTATTCGAGGTCAGTGGGAGCTTGGGTGGATTTCCTTCAAGTAACACTTTACTACTTCGGGATCTCTTGTGTCCAGTGATCAACTCCAAGCAGCCAAGGCTTGGGGGGGAAATATAAACACAAGGCACATTTTTTAAAAAGCCCTTCATCCTGATTTTAGCCCTGGGCGTTTGCTGTGTAGATTTCCTTACATTGAATTTCAGGATCTGCTGTTCTGTTAAAGGGGCCCATCCACAGGAGGCTCTTCGTGAATCTCACAGCAGAGAATCATTTATTTCCATGGGTCTTTTTTCTTTCTTTCTTTCTTTCTTTCTTTCTTTCCTTCTTTCTCTCTTCATCTCTCTCTCTTTCTCGCTATCTTTCTCTTTCCTTCTCTTTCTCTTTCCTTCTCTCTCTCTCTTTCTTTCTCTCTCTCTCTCTTTCCTCTCTTTCCTTCTCTCTTTATTTTTTCCTTTCTCTCTCTTTCTCTTTCCTTTTCTTTCTTTCTCTCTTTCCCCTCCCTCCCTCCCTTCCCCTGGCAAATGCCCCAAAGATCCCAAAGCCTCGGTGGAGGGGCCATCTTATGCTTTTTAGCCAGGCAGCCAATCTTAGTGGAGTCAAAAAGCTACCACCTTCCAAGAAAGAAAGAAAGAAAGAAAGAAAGAAAGAAAGAAAGAAAGAAAGAAAGAAAGAAAGAAAGAAAGAAAAAGTCAAAGGTTTTACTTCTTGGGTTACCTCGCTCCGTTTGAGGGTGAAATTCGGCCTCAGTCCACAGGAAGGATAATTTAAGCTGGCCAGACTCGTGAATTTCTAGGACACCTTCCAGGCTCTCTTGTTCTCCAAACCAGCGGTGCTGGTGGAGCATCGGAAGCTTGGGGGGGGGGGGGTCTGGAAAGCATCGTCGACTCTTTTGTAACGAGCGACGGTTTACCAGTAGAAAGGGCCGGAAATGATTTCAACGGAGAGGGCTAGAAGGGATCAACAGACGCCCTAGAGAAGTAAATCGAGTTTCTGAGAGCTTGAATAGGTCCGATCCATCTCTACTGTTCGCTTCCCAACCAAACACTGGAAGGTGGGAGCTTTGCCCTTCTCCTTTCCATCCTTTCCATCCTTTCCATCCAGAACCAAACGTGGCAAGACTTTAAGACTCGCGGACTTCAACTCCCAGAATTAGCTGGCTGGAGAATTCTGGGAGTTGAAGTCCACAACTCTTAAAGCCTTGCCAAGTTTGAGGACCTTCTGCTCCAGACATAAAGAGGTTAGAAGAATCTACTTTCATTCTCCAATTCGCTGTGGCTCCCCAGGGCCAGCGGCTTCGGCTGAGATTTTGCAACCTTTCGGGAAGGCTATTGATGCTTTCCAACAACAACAACAACAACAACAACAACAACAACAACAACAACAACAACAACAACAACAACAACAACAACAACTCTGTCCCCATTGTTTCCAAACCACACCCAGCGACACTGCAAGTTTGGGGTGGGGGGAGTCAAGTAGCGATTGAAACTGTTCCTCTCTTCCGCCTCTTTTATTGCTCCGGGTTGGGTCCCCCCCCCCCCAACCAGGTCTTTCTTCTCAAAGCAACCGATGCCCTGGATTTCCGCCGCCTTCCTAGGCTTCTAAGGAAGCCCGCAAAAAAAAAAGGGGGGAAAAAAAGAAAAGCTTGATTGCAATTCTGATTCAAACAGTTCGGCTTGGATTAAGGGTGGGCCAAAACAAACAAACACAACAAAACAAAACAAACCACGCCCGACTCTTCCTTTCTCTCCCCCCCTCTAAAAGCCTCCGAAAATCCGTTGGCTCCAATCTTCGTTCGCCCATTCCCAACCAGAGAAGTGCTGGTGGAAGTGTTACCAACACTATGGCACTATAAAGCAGGGGTCGGCAATCCGCAGCTCCGGAGCCTCATGTGACTCTTTCATCCCTCTGCCGCGGCTCCTTATGGGCTCAAAATCCGGATCACAACCGTCAATGTACATCATTTATTGAATCTTTCAATTCCCCCCCCCCCTCAGAGTTCAAAAGGTTTTTGTTGTTGTTGCATGCAGAAACAAAAAACTTGTTTTCTCTGTAGCAGGTCGATGATTTCATAAACCGCACTATAGGTTTATCTCTCCCCCCCTCTCTATAATCTATCCATCCATCCATCCATCCATCCACCCATCCATCTATCTATCCATCCATCTATCCATCCATCCATCCATCTGCAGTGCATAAAGGTTTTTTTTTAAAAAAGATGTATGCTGTGTTCTCTTCATTGTAGAATGCCAATGGGGTTTTTGTGGTTCCCGGTGTGTTTTTTTCCGTGAGAAACGGGTCCAAGTGGCTCTTGGAGTACTAAGGTTGCCAAGCCCTGCACTATAGAATGGATGGTTTGCTAAGGCTTGAGTAGGCCGGTAAAAGAAAAATAGAATCAATTGGGGGAGAAAGAGAGGCGATTCCCCCCCCCCAAGAAAATGCCCCCCCCCCGGGAAAACTCCCGTAGATCTCGAGAGCTTCTCAAGGGCTTGTTGTGGTTGAATGGAGACAATCTCCTGTGCGAATTTTCGAGATAATTTCTCTCTCCTCCTCCCGCCGGAACTGCTCATTTCGATTCCAAACCCAAGACTTTAGAAACTGGGTGGCGGGGACCTTCTCTTGCCTTCTCCAGGACAGTAGGCCTTGGGGCTTGGCCATAGTGCCTCCCATTTGCAAAGCGTTCTCCTCTGCAGATCTCGGACCCTGCCGACGCGTCCTTTCACCTGTGGCTTTGCCTAGCCCTGTAGCTCCAAACTCCCAAATCCTGCGCTCGCTTTCAAAGAGTCCAGTCTGTTGGCTAAAACGTGTTGGAAAGCCTCGCGGGTTTACATAGGACTTTCTCTCTCTCTCTCCAGGAGATTCCACTGCAGAATATTGAACACCGCCGCCTTCAAAGGAAAACCAAGCAAAACCCACTTTCCTTTTTGAAAGCACCTTTGGGACTCGGTGAGGTTTAGGTTTCCAGCCGACAAGAACCACAAGGTTGTGGTTCTTGCCGGCTGTGAAAGAACGATCTTTTCCCCCTTTCTAATGATATTTAGATATTAGCCGCCTTAAAACGAAGCCGGCTAGGATAATCAAAATGATCACTTCGTCTGAGAATTTACTCGGTGAAGAAAGTTATCCGAATTTGGGGTGGGAAGATCTTCACATCCTATCTGTTTACTCTTGAATAAATTTCGGGATTCACACCCCCGAGGTTAAGCAGGACTTCCTCCGTTAGATGCTCACACACACTTATGCACACACACACGGAGAGAGAGAGAGATCTTTAAAAATCGGAACATGGCTTGTTCAGAGACGGAAATAGGTCTTATTTGGGAGGGTCTAAGTGATCTCAGCGAACCCCCCTTCCAAGACTCTTGAACGAAAGTATCTTTTACTACGCTTGTGAGCTAACGCTCCATTTCTCAGAGAGCACACTTGGCGAAGGCCATTGATGGTCACCTCTGAGCAAATACTGAAATCTTACCCCTCTTTTACGCCTAAGGAACCCAGAGGATAATCAGCAGCAACTCAGCCAGCGTAGAAGCCATTAACAAACGCGAATGGTTATCCGGCGTCCCACCGGGTTTGAGGCCGGCTGCGGGGGTTGGTTAAGCCGGGTTAGGGATCGGACTACAACTCTGTTTTAAGGAGAAGCGCGGGAATTTAGTAGGGATTATTCTAATTACAGACTTTTTAACGTCGAAGGAAAAAAAGAGGAGAGATTAGAAAGCTTGGTATTATGGAACCTAAGGAGGGGGGAAAAAACCACATTGCGTTTTACAGAGGAGTTGTACTCCATGTACAAATTCCGATAGGAGCGTTTCGTTTGTGCGTTCATTAAGGTCAACAAGTGAAATTATATTTAGATCTTCAAGAACAGAGACATCAGGACGGACGGAAGGAGGCAAAAAGAAGGGGGGGGGAGAATGTTTTTCATTCTATGATGAGTCTTAAAAACTCATTTCCACTCTTCCTTGTTATTGCTGTTGTTGGTACTAATACTAATACTAATCAATACCAATACCAATATCAATATCAATACTAGAATCATTAGATTCTACCCCGGAACCAATGAATGTATAGTGGGCTTCTTTGAATGGACATGTGTGTATGCTAATAGGCTTTTAAAAAGTGTTTTAAATGTAATTCTTAATTTTAATTTTAATTAAGCATACTGTATCTCGATGTATACTGCTTTTAGGTGTTGTAAGCCGCCCTCAGTCTTCGGAGAGGGAGGGCACATAAATTTAATAAATAATACTAATACTTATACTAATAATTTAATTTAATTTCTTAGCTTTCTAAACAGCCCTTCTCCAAATGGACTCAGGGTGGCATGCAACAATAAAAACAATATACAATCAATAAACCCCCCCCCCCAAAAAAATTTAAAAACATTCATCCATCGGTCATTCATTATTAATATAATACTAATGCTACTGCTACTAATCATGATCATGATCACAATCACAATCATTCTTATTATCTTATTTTCTACTTGTTCTTGTTCTTCTTGTTGTTTATTTTCTACTTGTTCTTGTTCTTGTTCTTCTTGTTGTTTTGTTGTTATTATATTGTTGTTGTTATTATTGTTATTATTGTTATTATTGTTATTATTGTTATTATTGTTATTATTGTTATTATTGTTATTATTATTGTTATTATTATTATTATTATTATTATTATTATTATTATTATTATTATTATTATTATTATTATTATTATTATTATTATTATTATAAAGAAAGAAAGATCTTTCAGGGGACGACGGTTGTCAAATCCCCAGCTGAAAGCCAAGGCGCTGAGCTGGCGAGGCAGATGGAGAGAGGGAGGAAGGGTCCTGCCGCTGATTGACAGCAGGGTCACCGAGGAGAGAACCCAAGCAGCGGAGAAGGTCGTCTGTATTTGTTACTTGTTGAAATTCCCATAAAATTGAACAAGACCCCGCTCTCATCTGGGTTAAGTCAAAGCTCCAGTCCCCTTCGGTGTGGTCCAGCCTCAGACTGTCTTTGTTTAGTTAACCTCCGAGACCCGCGTTTAAAAAAAGGTTATTTGGAGAATCCATCGCCGCCTCCTCCTCCTCCTCCCTCCCCTCCCGATCCCAGCTCAACATCTTTTACCCATTTCGAAGCCTTATTTCCCCCCCCTCTATTTCTCTGCCCCCCCCCGTCCAGATTTTTCAATGCTTTTTTTTTTACAGCAACATATCGCGAAGAGACGATCTCGCAATTCCTTCCAGTTACAGAAATAACTCGAGCATATTTTTAATTTTTTCTTTGCATTTTGGAAGAAAATCCACCAAGCTCCTTCTCCCATACCATCTGTAGAAAGCATTGCAATTACATTCCCCCCTCCCGATTTTTTTTTCAATTAGCTCGGTACAACACAGAGTTGTTTTTTAAAAAAAACAAGCGTACTTAAAAGTTCCTTTGGAGATTTAGCGTTTTCTGCCTGGGTGGAAGGAAGAGAGCGGGGTTTTGAACCGAGTAAAATCCACCCCTGGAATAATATACTAAAGCTGAGCGTTATTTATAAAGGAACACACAGCCTGGGAGCGTCTTAAGATTTCAGAACGGGACAGAAACAACATAAGAACCCTGATCGTCTTTGGCGGGATGTTACCGATTCCTCCAAGGAGTCCAGACTTTAAAAGGCCTACTTCTGCGAATGGTGTGCGCAGGATGGCAAATTTAAACAACAACCCAAAAGTAACAGCCACTCCAAGGGACCAACTCGTAAGGCCTGGACCGGAATCCTCCTTGATTAATTAACTCCCTTTCTCTCCCTGCGAGTGTGCACTTTTTCTTTCTTTCTTTCTTTCTTTCTTTCTTTCTTTCTTTCTTTCCTTCCTTTCTTTATTCTCACTCTTTCACTTTCTTTCTCTCACTCTTCCTTCCTTCATTCTTCCTTCTTTCTTTCCCACTTTCTTTCTCTCTTTCACTTTCTCTTTCTTTCTCTCATTCTCATTTTCTTTCTTTCTCTCCCTCTCTCTTTCTTTCTTTATCTCAGTCTCTCTTTCTTTCTCTCACTTTCTCACTCCCTTTCTTCCTTTCTTTCTCTTTCTCTTTCTCTTTCTCTCTCTTTCTTTCCTTCCTTGCACCCCTCCTTCCTTCCTTCTTTCTTTCTTTCCCACTTTCTTTCTTTCTCTCTTTCACTTTCTCTTTCTTTCTCTCACTCTCATTTTCTTTCTTTCTCTCCCTCTCTCTTTCTTTCTTTATCTCAGTCTCTCTTTCTCTCACTTTCTCACTCCCTTTCTTTCTTTCTTTCTCTTACTCTCTCTCTTTCTCTCTCTCTCTCTTTCTTTCCTTCCTTGCACCCCTCCTTCCTTCCTTCCTTCCTTGCACCCCTTCTTCTTTCTCTCTCTCTCTCTTCCTCTCTTCCTTGCTTTCTCTCTTTCTTTCTCTCTGCCTTTTTATCCTTAAGGGGTTCTCGCAGCCCACTCTCCTACCCAGGTTTACTGGGAAGAAAACAGCCTCGAACGAGAAGTCCATCGGACCGCATTCAAGTTTCGATGTGTTTGGGTGCAGAGTGTGTTTGCTTTAACACACCCCGTTTACATTTTACCTCGGACGTTCAGCCTGGCCTGAAGACCAGACCGAGGAGCCTTGGCACCCTCCCCGGAGGTGTATGTGTGTGTGTGTGGTGGGGGCGGTTAAGAATAACACCAGGTGCTCCCGAACGGCAGCCTTGCAGTTGTACAACTTGCTGGCGCCTTTTCCCTCTGGGGTTCTCGGGAGGGTGCGTGCCAGGGACAGTGGGGAGAACCGCATCTAATAAACCACCACAGAATTCTGGACCTTCAGCGTGGAGAAGCTCCCGACCTTCTTGTCGCCCAGGGGTGGTTGGAGAACTAAGATTTGGATCAGAGGTGGGCTGCTAAGGTGGAACGCAGACGTGTGCTCGCCCCCGTGGCCCTGAGTGCTAGCGGAGTCCAGCGCTTTCTGCTACTGCACCTGGGCAGGTAGCGAAAACGCGCGCTACACGCAGGGACCTTCCTTCCTTCCTTTCATCCATCCTTCCTTCCTTTTTTCACCCTTCTTTCCTTCCTTCATTTTTTCTATCCTTCCTTCCTCTCATCCTTCCTTCCTTTTTCCCATCCATCCTTCCTCCCTCCCTCCCTTTCATCCATCCTTCCTTGCTTCCTTCATTTCTTCCACCCTTCCTTCCTTCTATTTCCCCCTTTCTCTCTCTCTTTCTCTCTGCCTCTTTATCCTTAAGGATATCTCGCAGCCCGCTATCCTACCCAGATTTACTGCGAAGAAAACAGCCTCGAAGGAGAAGTCATCGTGGCACCCCTGCGTGTCCGCGCGCGATTGCGCTATCTGCCCTGGTGCAGTAGCAGAATTGCGTTGGATTCCGCCAGCACTCGGAGCCACGGGGGCGAGCACACGTCCCCGTTCCACCTTAGCAGCCCACCTCGGATTTGGATGGAGGTGACTAACAACGGAATTCGAGACCGACCTGGGAACAAAAACACCCAGAAAGCCTCGAGGCTAGACTGCAGATGTGTATTCTCTCCTTAACTCAGTTCTACTCCCCCCCCCATCCTGCAACAATCGGCCCATTCCTCTCGCCCCATCCTCCTAGAAAGCCTTTGCTTTCTTTACCCCAAAGCTGGTGTTTTCTCTGAAAACATCTGGACTGGAGAAAGACCTTCGCGGCTGGTATCTGACCAGCTACAGCTTAACTTGAGCGGAGCGTGGGGAGAAATTTTGTGATTATTTTTTTAAAATTCATTTTGAGATGTAAGAAGCAAGAAGTAATGCAATTTCTCTCTCTGAACAAGCCATGTCCGATTTTTAAAGATCTCCCTCTCTTTCTTTCTCTCTCTCTCTTTCTCTCTCAACCAGGTGGATCGCTTGCACCCACAGTGTAAGGAATCCAGACTAGATCAAAATACACAAACGGCAGCGCAGTAGAAACCCAGCGTTCCCATCCGACCTCCCGATCTGGCTGCGCTTTCTGAGCGCCAGTTCAATTTGCTTAGGATCGCAGCCAGATCATCTCAGATTTCTTCCTTCTCTCCCGCCACCCGCTCCCCTCCGCTCCAGGACTCGTTTTTAGAAAGCAATTCGCTACCTTCTCTCGATCCCTTTCGGGAAAGCAATTCTCCAACTTACACACGTGAGTAAAACACCAATACCCGCAAACACCGACTTTTACACCTTCTGACTTTAAAGCCCGCTCCAATTTGAAGTGGTGGCCGAGTCAACTATTCGGGGAATCTCCTACAAAGAACAGATTGCGGGGCTTATCGTGGACTTCATACTCAAGAGTTTCTCCACAAATGGGATCATTCTACACACTTATTAGGTGGCCGTTAGGAGAGGGAATTACAAAGGCGACTGCGGTTCCCCCGAGTAGGAGCAGGGAAGGGAGGGAAAGGGAAGGTTGTCCTTCTGGGCTCTAGAGGGTGAGACTGATCCCGCGGGGCTGTTCCCATTGTTTAGGCAATTATTTGACTCAAGGATAAATTCTTCCACCGAATCCTATCAATTCCAACAATTTAACCACGGGACTTCCAAAATCTGTGCGTGCCTAAGGTTTGATTTCTGCCCCCCCCCCCCCCCCCCACGAGACTCGAATCTGGCCCTGGAAATAGCAATAATAGCGCTTAGACTTATCGACCGCTTCGTAGCGCCTTTTACAATCTCTCTCCAAGCGGTTTACAAGAATCAACCTCCCCCGACAGGCCTGGGGCCCACCGAGTTTTCTAATATCTAGCCCCCGCCACAAGCTGGGTGTATGGTGCATGAATGTGACCGATTAATTTTAAGCTCTGGGGTTTTAAGATTGTAATTTTAACTTAACACTTAATAATTAATTTTAAGCACTGGGGTTTTAAGATTGTAATTTTAACTTAACACTTAATAATTAATTTTAAGCACTGAGGTTTTAAGATTGTAATTTTAACCTGTTACTTAATACTTAAGTATTGGGGGTTTTAAGGTTGTATTTCAACTTAGATTTCTAACAGGTTTGCGTTTAGTTGCAAACCGTCCCGAGTCTCAGGAGAAAGGGCAGCACAGAAATAAGTAAAAAAATAAATATTGCCCCCCCCCAACAATCTGGGTCCTACTTTTACCCATCTCGAAAGGAGCCCTTCGGGGAGTGTCTCCCCTCCCAATTCCCAAGGAAGAAGACCTCAGCCATTGCAAAAAACAACAACAACCCCGAAGCAACTGAAGAGTTGCAACTGACCAGGCCAAACTATATGAATGGTACGCATGCATGCGATTATGACCGTTTTATAAGTAATGGGTTCTTTTTCATACGGGTTTTATAGTTTTACATGTTACATCACACTCCTTCTTACTGTTCTGTATCTCTTTGTATTTATACACTGCTCAATAAATAAATAAATAAATAAATAAATGGAACACTCCAAGAACACACCCCAGATCCAAATGAATGAAAAATTCTCATTGAATATTTTGCTCTGTACAAAGTTGAATGTGCACAACAGCAGGTGAAATTGATTGTCAATCAGTGTTGCTTTCTAAATGGACAGTTTGATTTCACAGGAGTTTGATTTACTCGGAGGTATATTGTGTTGTTTAAGTGTTCCCTTTATTTTTTTTGGAGCAGTACATTATTGTTGTAAACCGCCCCGAGTCCTTTAGGGCAGTGTTTCCCAACCTTGGCAACTTGAAGATATCTGGACTTCAACTCCCAGAATTCCCCAGCCAGCATTCTTTAGTGGATTGGGCGGCATAGAAGTCGAATAAATAAATCCAACCAACCAACCAACCAACCAACCAACCAACCAACCAACCAACCAACCAACCAACCAACCAACCAACCAACCAACCAACCAACCAACCAACCAACCAATTAATCAATCAATGGCTTGAGGGGGCGAAAGGGAAAGAGGAAAGGGAAGGAAGGACGGGACGAGAATGGGAGGGCATCTGAGGTTACCTGAGAGATCTTCCCTGCCATTTTGGTGCAGGTAGCTCTGCTCCAGCGAGTAGGAGGCTATTCCCGAGTGGAGGCCGGCCGGGGGAGCGGTGGCGGGCGGCGGAGGCGGCGGCGGGGGCTGCAAGGCCTGCTGCTTGAGATAGGGCGAGGCCGCCGAGGCCGTCCAGTGTCCGGCGGGGCTGGCGTAAGGCGAGTGGCACTCGATGGCGCTGCCCAGGGCGGGCGAGGAAGGCACGGGGCTGCTGCTGCTGCTGCTCTCCGGCCCGTAGTCGGGCCCGTTGGACGGCACGGGGCAAGTGGCCATGTAGGTGGAGCCCGGGTTGGGCGACATGTGGTGGGCTTCGTAGGCGGCCGCGCCGGCCTGCATGACGTCCAAGGGGTTGTAGGCGGCCGGGTGGCAGCCGAGCGGGGCGGCCGGGGGCGGCTGGAAGTCGAAGCCCTGCGGGAGGAAGCCCAGCCCGTTGACCATGCGGTGGTAGACGGTGGGCTTGAGGGCCTGGCATTTCCTTCGGAAGCCCCTCGGGCGGCGTCGGAAGGAGCCTTCCTCGAACATGAACTCGCTGGCCGGGTCGATGGTCCAGTAGTGGCCCTTGCCCGGCCGGCCCAGCCCTTTGGGCAGCTTGATGAAGCACTCGTTGAGCGAGAGGTTGTGGCGCACCGAGTTCTTCCAGCCTTGGTAGGCGCCGCGGAAGAAGGGGAAGCGGGCCTGCAGGAACTGGTAGATCTCGCTCAGCGTCAGCCGCTTGGCCGGCGAGCTCTGGATGGCCATGACGATGAGGGCGATGTAGGAGTAAGGCGGCTTCTCCGGGCGCCGGAGGCCCGAGCTGGCCTTCTTGGCTTTGGAGGGCGCCGAGGAGGAGGAAGAGGAGGAAGAAGAAGAGGAAGAAGCGCAGTTGTTGCCTCCTCCGCCGTTGGTGGTGGTTCCTCCGCCGCCCGGGGTTGTGGAGGCGCTGCTGCCGGTGTTTGAGGTATCCAGGGCGGAGGGAGGCGGCGGAGGAGGCGGCGGGTGGTTCATCAAGGCCGGGCTGCGAGGCACCGGGCCCCCGATGTCGGAGCTCATGGAGGCTGCTCCGCCTCGGGCCGCCTCTTCAGCGGTCTGGCGCCGCCGCCGCCCGGAACATCTCGACCTCCCTGGGGTTGCGCAAGCTTTTCTGCAGCCGCTCCCGGCCTCGCTCCCTCGCTCTTTCACACGAGCGCGGCGCCCCCTTCTCCCCCTCCCTCCCTCCCGCCTTCCTCTCCCGTCTGGCCCCCTCCCTCCCTTTCTCCACCACCACCGTCTCCTCCTCCTCCTCTTCTTCCACCACCTCCTCCTCCTCTTTCTCCCCCTCCTTCCCCTCTCCTTCCTCCTCCCCCTTATCCTCCTCCTCCCTCCTCCTCCTTCTCTCCCTCTTCCTCTTCCTCCCTCCTCTTCCTCTTCCTCCTCCTACTCTTCCTCTTCTTCCTCCTTCTCCTCCCCTCCCCCTCTTCCCCTCTTCTTCCTCCTCCCCCTCCTCCTTCTCTCCGCCTTCTTCCTCTTCCTCCCTCCTCCTCTTCCTCCTTCTCTTTTTTCTCTTCCTCTTCTTCCTCTTCCTCCTCCTCTTCCTCCCTCCTCCTCCCACGGGCTTAGGGGCCTTCAGTTCTCCCGGGCCCCGCTCTCTGCCCCCTGCCCGGTGGCCTCCCGAAGTCTTTAAAGAAGAGGAAATCCATCAACTCCCCCCACCTCCCGCGCGCCGCTTTTTGCGTTCAAGGCGGCGCAAGCCAAACAAAAAAAATCCGCCGGCGGGCTATCGCCTGGAGTGGAGTGCCGGGGAGGGGGGTCTGGCTGGAAGAAGGGGGCGCCGGAGGAAAGAAGAGGGAGGGAAATCCCTTCTCGTCCTCCTCCCGCCCTCCCTTTCCCCTTCTTCTGCTTCTTCTGCTCTGCTGAATTTGTCCCCCAACTCAGGCCGGAGGGAAGCGGAGAGAGAGGCAGAGGGCGGGCGGTCTCGGCTCCGCTCCAGCTGTCTTCTGTCCACCACCCACCCACCCCCGTCTTCAGGCCTGTCGGGCTCCCCGCGGAGGCTCCAGATCTCCTCTGCCTGCCATCTTCTTGTACACGCGATTGTGCCATCCATCAACTTGCCCTTTTAGACACTTGCCGACAGCCACGCGTCTAGCTAGCATCAAGACCGACCTAAGGTAACAGCAATGGCGTTTAGACTTATATACCGCTTCACAGTGCTTTTACAGCCCTCTCTAAGAACCAGCCTATCGCGCCCAACAATCTGGGTCCTCCAATATTAAGGGAGTCACCTCTACATTGGGTGGGGGGATGGGGGAGGTGATCCAGCATCTTTGGAGGGCGGCGGGTGGGAAAGGTAGGTCCTAATAGCAATCGCACTTGTATACCGCTTCATAGTGCTTTTACAGCCCTCTCTAAACGGTTTACAGAATCAGTCTATCACCCCCAACAATCTGGGTCCTCATTTTACCCATCTCGGAAGGATGGAAGGCTGAGACAACTTTGAGCCGGTGGTGAGATTTGAACTGCTGAATTACAGCTAGCGGTTAGCTGAACGAGCCTGGAGTGCTGCACTACTCCGACTCTAAATGCGTTGCGTTTGGCCATCACTTTTCCCTTCGCTTTGCCTTCCCTTGCCGGAATTGACTCCTCTGGGGCTGAATTCGCTTTCCCGAGTGGCAACGTTTGAGCTCTTTTGGAACAGAGGTCTCTCCAACCTTGGCAACTTTTAAATCCTGGCGGACTTCAACTCCCAGAATTCCCCAGCCAGCAAAGCTGGGGAGAATCCTGGGAGTTGAAGTCCACCAGGCTTAAAGTTGCCAAATTTGAAGACCGCTGCTTTGGAGGGTGTCACCACTCCGGTGACAAGCGCCTTTTCAGAGGGCACGAAGGTGCACAAGTCTAAACTTGGAGCAGGAGGCGCAGGCAATCGGTGGGAGCTTCCTCTCCCTCTAAAACAGTGTTTCCCAACCTTGGTAACTTGAAGATATTTGGACTTCAACTCCCAGAATGCTGGCTGGGGAATTCTGGGAGTTGAAGTCCAGATATCTTCAAGTTGCCAAGGTTGGGAAACACTGCTCTAAAAGACCTTTGGCAAATAAATCCCCACGCTTCTGGACCTGGTTGCAGCAGCGCTAGTCCACTTCAGGAGCCAAAGGACGGTAGTCGCTCTTTAACTTTCAACCAGGGGCAGATTGGCAGATGAGTTGCTCCCCCATCCTGAAGCTCTGGTTGTCTCCTAGGCAGAAATTAAGCTGGGCATAAGAGGCCTCAGGTCCGGGGCGAGGGTCGA
>NC_091952.1:171973116-171975616 GCF_031021105.1 Erythrolamprus reginae
TATTATTATTATTATTATTATCATTATTATTATCATCATTATCATCATCATCATCATCATCATCATTATATAATAATAATAATGAAAATGAAAAAAATATAGTCTCGGTGGTGCAGTGGTTAGAGTACAGTACTACAAGCTTCTTCTGTGGGTCACAGGCTGCCAGCAGTTTGGCAGATCGAATCTCAGGAGGCTCAAGGTTGACTCAGCCTTCCATCCTTCCAAGGCCCGTAAAATGAGGACCCAGATTGTTGGGGGCAATAGGCTGACTCTCTGTAAACCGCTCGGAGAGGGCTGTAAAGCACTGTGAAGCGGCATATAAGTCTAAATGCTATTCCCAGAGGTTAGAGGTTCTCCAATGCTGCCCCTTTCAGATCGGGACGGAGGGCTCAGATAGACAAAAGGGGTCGGCTCCCCTTTCGGCCTGCTTTCGAGTGAAGTGGCCAACCCACTCCGCAGGCCAGGGTGCAGGCAGGGAAGGGACCCTTCAAATCTCCCGCGCCTGTACCCTCCCGAGGCCATCTGGCTCTCTGGGTGAGCCTTAAGCCGCCGCAGTGCTGGTGCTGGTGCTGCTTGCTAGCTGCTCTTGGGGACGCGGGGAAAGGGGGCGGGGGAAGCCAGAGGGGAGGGCCACTTTCAGACAGTGACCCGGAGAAGCTGAGTGGAAGCAGGCTTTTTCCATCCCCGACCCTCCGCCAGGCGCATACCACCCACCGAGCCCAAGTGTCAGCTTACCGTCCTGAGGCCCGGTTCCTTTCCCTAAGCTACGCCGGTAATTAGACAAAGCAAAGCTAAATTAACTGAACAGGCGTCGACAGCTTCTTCCAGATCACTGACCCCCCCCCCCCATGTAGGGGGAGGGGGAAAATCCGCCTCCCTCCGGGAAAACGATGGTACCTAAAAAAAAACAACCCCAGCCATCGTGTTTAGGAAGCAATTGAAGGCAAGGGAAGGGAGGTTATTGTTGGTGTGTGGGGATGCACTCTCGCATGCCTGCCTGTCTGTGTATCCAACTTAATAGCAATGGCATTTAAACTTATATACTCCTTCACGGTGCTTTACAGCTCTCTCTAAGCGATTTATAGGGCGTAAGTCCTCATTTTACCGACCTTGCAAGGACTGAAGGCTGGAGTCATCCTTGAGCCTACTGAGATTCGATCTGCCAAACTGCTGGCAGCCAGTGATCCACAGTAGCTTGCAATACTGTACTCTAACAACTGCACCACCAAAACTACTACTACTACTACTACTGCTGCTACTACTACTACTACTATTATTATTATTATTATTATTATCATCATCATCATCATCATCATCATTAATAATGTTAAAGCAATAACAATAACAATAATTTTCATTTTTATGAAAATTTCAATTTTCATTTGATCCACAGTAGCTTGCAGTACTGTACTCTAACCACTGCACCACCAAAACGGTATAATAATAATAATAATAATAATAATAATAATAATAATAATAATTATGATTACAGTAGCATTTAGCTCTATAATCGGTTTACAGAGAGTCAGCCTATTGCTCCAAACAATCTGGGTCCTCGTTTTTCCAACCTTGGAAGGATGGAAGGATGAGTCAACCTTGAGCCTACTGAGATTCGATCTGCCAAACTGCTGGCAGCCAGTTATCCACAGAAGTAGCTTGCAGTACTGTACTCTAACCACTGCGCCCGGGCGGAATCTTTCTCCTACCACCACCACAGTCACCACCGGTTCTGATCCTCGGAATTATTCTATTTCGAAAGACTTCGGAGTGGGAGGCCACCAAGCCCTTCGAGGACCCAAAGGATGGTTTAGAAATCTCCGGGAAAAATACCCCAAGCCTGCTCCCCCCACTCTCCCCTTCACATCCCCAATTTTTAAACTCGCTCGCCGTCCCCGGGACTGGACCTCTGCGGTCCCAGAAGGGCGTCCTGCAGTCCTTTCTTCTACGGGCCGGTCCTGTTTGCTGGTTTTCAAACAGCAAGCAAGGCCCGGTTCCTTGGCGAAAGGCGTTTCCAGTCCCGGCGAAGATTCACAAGCAAAAAGACGCAGAACCATTCTTCCAAACGGCCACAGAAACCTTTTCCAGACAATTTATTTTATATACTACACGAAGGAGGTGGGTGAGTGGGAGAGAGAAAAGTAACGAGGAGCTACCGCCGCGTTAAGGTCTGGACTCTACGGGTTGTATATTTGTTCACGCAGTCAGGACGTCTATCAGTTCCTTCGATCTGTGGCCACCCAGGTTTTGCAGCGTAAATAACCCCGGTCTCTTTTCCGTGATGGATTTCGCCTTCCTTTCTAAATCCGCTTTCTGCGAACTGAATCCGATTATGATTATGATGATGATAACAAGAAATTATTATTATTATTATTATTATTATTATTATTATTATTATTATTATTATTATTATTATTATTATTATTATTATTATTATTATTATTATTATTATTATTATTATTATTATTATTATCATCATCATCATCATCATCATCATCAAAAT